>NW_017304207.1:690970-693414 GCF_001594115.1 Trachymyrmex septentrionalis | reverse complement strand
ACATATTTATATAATAAAAAATTTATAATTTTAGGACGTATTACTACAAAATATTTTTGTGTAAAAAAAGAGAGAGAGAAAGAGGGAAAGAGATCATGCATAAAAGTGATAACATTTTTGTCATGAAAGCGAAGGGGAAAATTTATAGCTATTTTTTAAAATAGGTATTACGAAATATTTATGATTTAATGTTATATTTATGTCGCTTTTTTTGATCGTATGATGATTTTTGATCGGATTCAAATGATCAAAATTACCGTCAGTTTTCCTCGACGAGTCTTGCTAAATTCTTCCTTGGATATTGCGCTGACGTGCTCCACGGCTAATTGCGTCCAAGTAGTCATTGTTAAAACAAATAATTTTACTGAACGAAAACTCTATGAATATAACTAAAACCAAATTTGAGTACGTTTGAGTTCCTCGCGTAAAATGCACCGATGGTTCATACGAGAGAACCGAAAATCGATCCCGACTAGTCGAGCGGATCGGCGTTTGACCGTTATAAGAGAGTCAGCAGTTGCGACTGAGTTAATTAGTTATAAATAAAGGCAAGCAAACAGGCAGGTAGGCATCAGGCCAGAATGGGAAGACCTATTGACATTCCTCGACGGCATTGAAGTGACAGCTTGCTACGTGGAAAAGAAATGTGAGCAATCGCCGATTTAGACGTCGTGAAATTTCCTCTCATTCGGCTAAATCAGTTTGCCAGATCATGGATGATTTTCGCGGAAAATAAAAAAAGATTTGTATGTCATGCATACATGGAAAAAATAATTTTATTGAAATATTTAGAAATTTAACTACATAGAGATATATACGACATTAAAGTAATTATGTTGGACTGTCAAAATAATTATGTAAAATGATTGCTACAATGTTAACATTTTTTGCAGCTCATCACGCTTGTGTTTCCTATATAATTATTTTGGTGATTGAACGTAATTATTTTCGGATCTATACATGGAAAGGATTTTGTTGTAATATTTAAAAATGTAGCTAGATGCAGATCTGAAGATAATTTTCTATCTATTCTTTATCGAAGGACTTTCTGAACTGATGCATACCGATGGAATAAGTTCAAACATAAATATATATATAATCTTTCACTTCAATTTATTGTTCATGTATCAATTTAGAGAATTTTTCGATAAAGATGAAGCCTTTTGTTGGATCAAAATAATTATGTAGAACGTTCGAGCTGGTTGCTAGAATGTCAAAACTTTTTACAGCATTATTTATCAAGCTTGAGTTTCTTACATAATTATTTTGATAGTTCAACATAATTATTTTTAGATCTGTGCATGGAACGGATGGTTTTGCTATCGATACCAAACCCTTCATTCTCTTTATTTCTGCAAAATTGCAGTAACCATTGGACATAATCACATTAAAAAAGATTTAAATAAATGGGATTTTTTTCCGAGAAGGCAGATCACTGGATCTTTTAGTCCGTTTTATATGCTATTGTGTTGTATGATACTATAACCCACCTTAGTAGAATGGGAATTGTATTCTATTGAGAAAAAAAGAAACTAAAGAGAAGAAAAGAAAGTTTTGCTGTATTATATCTAAAAATTTAACAGAGGTACAGATTTGAAAATAATTTTATTATACCATCAAATAATTATGTAGGACGCTCAAACTGGTTACTAGAATGTCAAAATTTTTTAGCATCGCTCATTATATTTGAAATTGTTATGTATGTAATTATTTTTATGGTCCAACAAAATTATTTTCAGATGTGTATTTATACTGAAAAACGAGTCTCTTTAATTCTCAGGATTCAGATTAAAAATAGTAAATAATGTTCAAATCAGAGTTTTCTGGTTAAATCTATTATAATTTTAGCAGAATATTGATGTGATTAGAATTTTCTGATTTATTCATTTTTAACTAAAAATTTTTTTTAGTGTAGCTGTATTATTTATTAATTAATTATTACATATTTCAATAAAACTGTTTATTTACGTGTGTTTGCAATCTGCAGCCTCGAGTAAGCGTAAAATAAAAATTCATAACCTTCAATTATTTAAATTGAATTAATTCTAAATTATTTCCGATTTCATGAAGTTTAAAAGATGCAACAATTTCATAGGTTCTTTTTCTCTTTTCCAGATGAACAAGACAGATCATTGATGTAGCAAAAATAAATTCGCTTACCGTATTAGGACGCCTTATTATCTTTTCGGAACCATCTCCCTCGAAGACGTTCAGTTGTTGCAACGCAGCCTCCACGCTCAGCACATTCCAATTCGACATTCTTCGCATGTCCATAATGACGAGATTATAGAGATGAGATAATTAATTAGAAAGAATCACAAGGTGCGAATTGCAAAGAATAGAAAACAGATAAGCAAGAAGCAATTTTCACACTATTATTTTGTAAGCCATCTAGCAATGACAAACGCATAAGCATGTTTGTCAATGCTTTATTAATTATGCAG
>NW_017304207.1:678706-690870 GCF_001594115.1 Trachymyrmex septentrionalis | reverse complement strand
CTAGCAATGACGAACGCATAAGCATGTTTGTCAATGCTTTATTAATTAACATATGCAAAGGGAATTTAAAACGGATCATGAAAATCATGACATCACAGTTTTTTTTTGCACTTATTATAAAATTCCCCACGACACTTGAAAGATCGAAACGTAAACTTATGAACCGAATAATAGGTTTTTTGCAAGGATCTCGTGTATATATTATTTACAAATTGTATTAAGGTCGGAAAAACGCACGTTCTCGATTCTCGATCTTTTTCCACTCTCTCGCGAGGCACAGTAACTTATCCGCCAGGTTTTCACAATCGCAGAACTATTGTCGCAGCCACCGTCACAAAGCTTCGGTAGATTTGGTAGAATAATCTTGATTTTTGATCCAATTCTGACTTTTTCGTGCATCTAGCTTATTAGTCGAGAACGGGCGTCGTTTAATAGATAAAAAGTAGCATACTCAGTCATCTCGTCGTGATGTTCGTGTAGACATCCGTCTGCGTTCTGCGAGTTGGAGGAGAAAAATTGTAACTAAAATTATCGCGTGTTTCTCGCCGCTTTCTCAAAATAGACCCACTGGAGTGCTCCGCGAGCACAAGCACCTCGTGCAAGCGAATCATTCGAGCGAGAAGAGACATCGATGTACATTTTTTATGTGCAATATCCGCCAAGAAAACAAATGTTTGTTTTACATCATGAAAATGAAAGAATGGACCGCTCGTATGCGCTTCTTCCATATAAAACATTGGTCGTAATTTTTATCAAAAGCTAATTGTAGCTTCCCCATATATCATTCACATATATGGTTACGATATCTTTAAATATGTAATCACATTTAAAATTCAAATATGTAATCTTTTAATATTTCCAAAGTTATTAAGTGGCAATTTTTTAAAAAATATAAAAAAATACAAAAGGAATAACACAAAATTGTAGAAAGGGAAAAATCACTCATTTCAATAAATCTGTTATTATTATCATACAGATAATGAAATATCAAATAAATATTAGTATTTAAAAATATATTGCAACTAATAAATATACTTCAATCACACATTGTCTGCGCCAAGAAGTAAGACTGTGTGATTCATAACTTATGACTCATATAGTACCTACATATTCTAGGAGATAAAAGAGATACATTATTTTTTTCCCTTTTTACATAGCCAATTATGCGACACACGCACACACACACACATATACATATCTTACAATTTATCGACAAAATTGTGTATTCTATTCTTTCATCCGCATTTTTCGAGATTATATATTATAAACTTACTCGTGGAAGTTCTATGACATTGTTTGATTCTTACTTTTTATATTTTCTGCCCAATTTAGGAAATTACTCTTATGGAAGAATTATGTATTGTATTTAAATAATTAATTTGTATTATTAATATTTAAATAATCAATTCACAGAAGTTACAAAAAATTCTTTTGACGCTTTTATCTTTCGATATCGTGAAATTCGTACGAAGGTCACGTATGAAGTATTACAAGCGAATTTCCCGTTGACCGAAATCCAAGCGGAAACCCCTTGGCATCCTGCCGCGCCAACTTGATTAATTAAGGCCGATGTAGTAAGTAATAAGTATAAGATACAACGTTTGAGATACGTATTTATAAACGTTTCGATCAACCAGCGTATCAAAGATGACTCTCGTTCTTCTAAATTATTAATGCATCATCGAGCTTCTTTGATAGTTTTGGGAAAGCACCAAATGATTTCAGAAATTGTATTTTCAAGTAAAATTGTTCAATCAATTAAGGCTATCTAAGAGATAAATATCCCTCTTGCCGCTTTATCTCAAATGCTAGAATAGTATGAATTAATGATCTTATTGTTAGCTGCAAATTTAACAGACAGATTTCTTATTACATTTGTCTTAAAAGTAAACAGTGAAATTGAATAATATTACAGAATGAAATATATGGGAGATTTTTGTATACAAAGAAGAATTATCTCCAAAAATATTCATTGTATATTTCTACTAAAAAAAAAAAAAAAATATCAGAAAGATAAGAAAGATGTTCTCTTTAGAATGAGATGGAACCTATTCTAAATACATATACTAGTATAATACTAATTTGATTCCCGCATAAACTATATTCGACATGCATTTGATATGGGCCTATTCATGCTGTCAGGAAAAACAATATACAAAAGCTAGACTATACAACTAATCCATATAAATAGCTTTAAAGATATAAAATACAAAAAATAAAAACAGGATATACTTTTGTTATTCCATCCACGAATTTCTTTGAGAAGGTTTAAATTAAATAACCTCATAAATATATTTTTGGCAATGATAATAATTAGAATCTTCTGTTAAAAAAAATTGTGCATTGTTTGCCAAAACAATTTTGTTAATCATGTATAATATCAATGATTTATACTTTTTGAAAAGAAATAATATTAACAATTTTAATAAGTTTGTCTAGACCTTTAAACTGTTCTTATATGAATAAATCAAACAATTAAAAAAAAGATCCATAAATGGTCACGGCTATATTTTACAATAGTATTTAATAATATTTTTATATAGGATATATATATATATATATAAGACTGGGGAAAAAAGGTCCACTCTTTGTATATCATGGTAATAATGCATTCATTAGAAAATTCCGCTACACTATTCGTCAACTAAGAAAATCTTACGCGAACATAGATCATTACCGTTGGTAACTGTCAGGAAACTTATACGGGGCGTGCCAAGAAGTAAAATATTAGCGTCGTAGTTATTTTGGTCTGAAAGGATCATTTTTGCAACTAGATAGATTAAGTAAGTATATTTATGAATCTTATTCCTTTTGTTTTAATAATGTGATTATTAAAACGGTCATTTCTATTATACTTTTTTAATAACATGCTGCAAAGTTTACTTGTATTGTTAGGGTAAAAAGGATATTCTTGTTATCCTTAATATTGATTGTATAATCAGTCGATAATCTTAAGTCTTATCAGTGAAGTTGATCAATAGCCAATTTGTACGATTAATACTGATTGGCTGACTTCTGATTACCGACTTATAGAATCAGCATTAGTAGTGTTTTTTACACAGTAAGACTGACAATTATTCAGAATGCGATCTTTACTTTCGACGAATTTTTGCATGAGACGAAAGAATTTGTAAGAACAAATTTTGGGTCGGCGAACTGAGATATTAAGCGTTAAAGTTGATCTATTCAGGTCAGGAAATCTGTGATCAATCAAAATGAAATATATTGACGCAAAAACGCATCGGAAGTAAAGTCGAGCCTAATTTCATCGAAATCAGAGATGAAGGTCGTATTCTGAATAATTATCTAAAGACTTTCAGTTGTATTTTTACTAAAAATAATCCTATATTTTACTATTTATGTTATAAGATTGATATTTTAATTTTATTATATCGCTATTATTTATTGTATCACTATTATACTGTAATAATTCATAACATTTTAGAATGTTAATAGTCAATTTTTTATCCAATTCTTGGATTCCTTTCGGATGGCTTTCCATACTGAGTAAAATTTTGAATGCGAAGTGCTCCATGATTCCACATTTTAGTTGCCGGGCCTGTGTCTAATCATTTAGTAAAACGGGAGAGAGCGGGATTTTTTCTGCAGGATTTCATAACGGCTATCTCGCAATTATGGCCGATCTCAGATTACTCTCTGATATATCAAGCTTTTCATTATGGAGTGTATAATATCAGTTTAACATATTAAGTGTAGTAAAAAGTTATCGCGTTTTTTTAAAAGACATCTATCAGTAAAAACCGCAATTACTTTCTTACCAACAATATAAATATATCTTGATAGAGTAACGTTTCAGCTTTAAAAATCTCTTTTTTAAATTATACGATACGACAATTTTTAATGGAGTTATGAGCAATTAAAGTCAAAATAATTCTTTTATTTAATCCGCGATAACTCAGTAATCAAAAGTCGTAGGAATATTTAAAAAAAAACGATTTTATAGGGAAAGTATCAAGCTTTCACGATATGTAATCGAAAATTTTCTCAAATTCGTTTTGGACACGTTACAAATCCACAAAGTAAGAAGAAAATTTTTCGTCTTTTTCAACTCGTAGTTTTTGGTATGTAAAAATTATCAAACTCATATAAACTTAAAAAATGTGATAAGCTTTTAAAAGTAGAGATTTCAAGCTTTAAAACCCTTTTTTTAAATTTGAATTTCATTCATTATTGACGAAGATATTGTATATACAACTTTGAGCTAAAAAATACGCGATGACTTTTTACTACACCTAATATTTAATTGGACACCAGTTAATTGCAGCGCTAGAAAAAAACAATAACAGAAAAGTCTTTAGAGATACAAAATTTTTCCTGTAATTGTCAGTGGACAATTGCAACAGTGTACCGCGTTCCATCAACATATTAGTCAATTGGTTAGATTATTTCATAAATATATCGATATTTATCGAATGATTAGCCCGATCAATTACATTGATATTATTATGTAACGATTCCTCATATTGTTCCCTTAGTTTTCGCTGCGGTCAGTGTTGAGAAGACGCTGCAAGAAGCCACCTGAAAAATGAAAAAGGCTGAAATTTCAATGAGAGATTCGCGCATACGATTTCTCACAAACTCGCATTAAATACAATTGTCTTCCAGGCTTGTGACTGTTCTATTGAATGTTTCAGGTTGGAAAACGCGATTACTTGTAATGTCATTAGCATTACCTCGATTATAAAATAATAATAGCGCTAATTTTTGTATTTTATAGATCTTAATGTAGTTACGTTTTCTCGGTACAATAACAAATTTAACAATTACTTTAGTCGCTATTTGCATTTTGAATTTGTTTGTAACATAATTTGTAATGTCTTCGATTTTCATTCTTTGACTAATATTTATAGAATTCTGTTGTTATATTTAAAACCATTAATCCATTTAATCCATTAGATTCCAAAACATCCTTGTGTGCATTTTCATTTTAAATCTTTATCACATGATTCGTATTCAAAATTTTTAGACTATTAATAACAATATTTAAAGTATAAAAGTTGTTTTTTCAGAAACCAAAAAGATGAGACATCTGAAGAAAAAGATTAATAGTGAAGATAAAATAAAAGAAGTAACTAAACCTTATCTTTTTAACGACACACATAAATATTTAATATACAATAATAAATTATTTTGTCTATCTTATTTAGAAGAATAAAGCAATCTAATTATTATTTTAATGATTTACAAGTATAATAAAAATTATGGATTCAAGAGATCGGATGTGTAAAAGAAAACACAAACAATAATACATTAGCAATGAGATCGAATATAGGATTTCTCTCATTTAATTAGAAACATTTAAAAGTAAGAGCGTATAGAGAAGGTATATAATAATAAGAAAAAATATTTTTTGCATATGAACGTTTTTATTCTTCGTCTGTATCTAAGTTTGAATAAACAGTTTTATTACAGTCCTTTTCGTCAAGTATCACAAAAAAATTTTGTCATATTATTTGACTTTCCATAATAAATCACAGTTTTTTACAATATTTTTAAAATTGTACGAAGATAAGTAGTGCTGGTAATATTAAAATCGTGCAATAGTAATTAATGTTTAGCTACAATGGTACCTGATAAATGTTAATAACATATAAAAATAATTACAATAGAGAATGTAATTAGATAAGTAAAAATTATCTTTAAATTTTTTGGAATGGAATTTAATTCTGAAGAATAAAAATTGAGTCAATCTTAAAAAAAAATAGCACAATTTTAATCTTTAAAAGTGAGATTTTATATTTCACATTAAGCTTTTATTCTAAACGTTTTATAGAGGAAATTGATGATAAATGCACTACGTTACAATAAAAAATACAGTACATTGATATATTAAAATATTAATTTTGGTTACGTATAAAACAATTTCAAGTTTAATTATATTTAAAAATATATTACAGATAATCTGATAGGTTTCTAAACATACAACAGTCTATCGAAAAATAATTTGTTCTTCTTTACTGTCAATCAAAGATTTTTATTTTATTAGGTCGCTTAATTAATGGTTGCATTTGTGATATTTCGTGATATTTCTTATTTCTATTCTATAGGCATAGATATTTTTTATTCTTATTCTATGCCTCTTAAGGGGATTTTAAAAACGATTAGTCGTAGTGTAAGTAGGATACACAAACACTGTTTAAGTATCACTAACGCATCTGTATATACAGAATAAAAGTTATAGTACATCAATATCTTATTCACATATAAACATAATTTTCGTATAAGTATAAATTCAATTATACATATAAATCCAATTTTAAGAACTTCACACTATATCTTTGTGACAATTAGTAGTCTGCAAATCACTGTTTTGTAAGTACAAGTGGCATAGTTTTTATAAGAAGCAAATGTTGTTACAATGTAGCAGCTCTAAATCGCCTACTAAAATAAGAAATTCTAAAGAATAGTACAATTTTTTAACTTTTATGTTCTCGGCGTAAACTCTACCTCACAGACACATATTAATACGTATAGATTATTTGTTTACGTATAGATTATTTTTTTGATAAAAAATTCTCAAATCTATAAAAAAAAAAGTAATTGTTATACAAGAATTATATGATTTTGTCGATAATACTAATGGCTCTTGAATCCGCTTAAGGGGCGAATCTTATATGGTCTTCTGTTTATCGGTTAATATTATTTCCTAGATCAATAATTTTTGTAGGTCAATAATTTTCGTAGAAGGATATCATACAATAACTTTTATCGCATTTAAGAATTTTCTAAAATTAAAGTGTGTGTATTAGAACGTGTCAGTAGCTTGAAATTTTGTCACAAACAACAATTTTTTACATTGTTATGTTTTTCTAACATTTTTTAAATCTAAGTGACGTCTAGAATTTTCAAATTTGTCGCAATATTTGTTTGATACAAAAGCTCTGGAATTTGTACGTACAAAATTGACAGTTACAGATTAATAGAATAATTAATAAGAATAACATTGTTGTTGAAATTAGACTTACGCCTAATTAAAAAATATCCATGCCTATAGAATAGAAATAAGAAATATCACGACAAATGCAACCATTAATTAAGCGACCTAATAAAATAACAATCTTTGATTGACAGTAGAACAATAAATTATTTTACGAGAGACTGTTATATGTTTAGAAACCTATCAGATTATCGGTAATATATTTTTAAATCTAATTAAATTTGGATGAAATTGTTTTATATCGCTTAGAAAAATTTATGTATATATGTGCGTACGACATAGAATTGCAGTGTGGAAGAATATGTCAACGTGTCACATTTTATCAGTAAATTAGCAATTTCCTTCAGACTTTGTTTTTTGAAGTTAAGATCTCATTAAGAAATAGATTTGTATAACGTTATATGAAGTATTTTTGGCCAGGTAATAATTGAAGTTCTTCCACTTCGGAAAATTTTTCTCTAGCGGAAAGTTCTTCTCTATCGGGAACTTCTTCTGCCCATAATTCATTCCAATTCTTCATCCCATAACTCTAATTCGGCAAAAAGATCTCTTCCTACATTTTTTATATCTTCCGTATTTTCAAAAATATCCTTAACGTGTTCTGTTGGTTCTGAAATCTTCGTTGCGGATCTGTATTTATATACATCGTGATAAAAAAATTAATTTAAAATTAATTAATATTAATTAATATTAATTAAATTTCATTTCCTAAAATATTAGAAATAACAAAAAAACCAGTTTAATATAAATATATACGTCTATTCCTAAAAAATTAAACAATATTAATTAATAGCATAAAATAATAAAAGTAAGCTTAACAAAAATAATTTACCAAAGCGAATGTATTACATATTGAAATAAACTACAATTAAACAATATATAATTGTATTATTTATGAATATACACTAAATGAGAAAACAAATTTGTACACAGATAAATATTTTGCAGTGACATATCTTTTTTCCCAGTTAATGCAAATATAAATAAACTGATAATAAAAATGTTTGTAAATTATAAAATTATAGACAATATATCCGTTTTTTATATTATTTATATACAATGTATATGTTCTTTTTATATTATTTATATATAATGTACATGTTATTTACTTGTTCTTCATGCAATTAACATAAATTTCTTTAGTTATTGTTTATGCAAACAAAAATTAAAAATAAAATTATTTTGTACATTTAACATTTCCGACATTTTTTTCAATTAATCACTATATATTGCACATAATCAGTATAACAAATACAAACAACGGATTTTTTAACACTTGACTTGTCCTAATATAGAATTTCAGCGAGAGTATTGCTACGGAAGCTAATAATATCTTATACATATAGTATTGTTTAAAATATTATAACATGTAAAATAGTATAATCAAATTGGAATAATAATTTGCGATATTAATGAAACGCTTAATAAATAAGTGTTATACAACATCATATAAATTATATTTGAATAGGAAAAGAAATATAAATTAATTTGTAAGACCTATTAGCTTGTATTTAAATAAATTTAAAGTGTATAATTACTCGTTAGGAACACCTGATCTATCCGTGTTATCGGTCAAATTAGAAGCTATTGATATTGAAGCTTCCTGATATTCCGCATCCTTTACAGTCGTACTACCGCTTGCATTGCTGCTCGCGGCATCCATATCAATATCTGGCTTTGGATCGAAAATTATATATCTATATAAGGAGTGATAAAAAAAGTAAGAAACGCGATAATGATATGAGATATAAGTATGCACAGAACTCTGTGATAAAGCTTTCTTGTATTATTTCTTATAATAGTAGAAAAATATATTTATTGTATACTTACGTGTCCCTGTGTGAATTAAGGTGGTATGTTAAATTAGTGAAATATGAAGATCTAACAATGCACATCATTTTACCACATATATTGCATTTTACTTTTTTATTTAATTGTGGAGTAAAATAATCCCATATCCAATGAACGTTTTCATTATCTCTCTGTTCTCTGGTTAATATTTCTGAATGTTTGTTCCTCAAATGATAGAATAAATAAATAAACTTCTTTTTATAAGGTATTACTGACGAACAATGTCTGCAAATTGCCGTATATTTTGTTTCTGGTTGTATGTAATTTTCACGCAGCCATTCACGAACTGGGAGCTTGTTGTCTTTTAATTGCTGGTTCGCCATTATAACCATATGTTTCGTGTTACAAAATTAAAGCGTTTAATCGGACTTAATCACGGAAGGTATAGAAACGATATTCTTGAGAACAAGAAGCAGAAAACTCCTTACAGAAGGTCAAAAACAAAGGTATCATTATTTGACGGAATGTAAATATTGATGTATAATTTGAATATTTCTTATCAATGCTGCTTTGTTTTTGTCACGTCTCGGATTCTATGGAATAGTCGCGGGGGAAGGACGTGGAGCGCCGAGCTCCGCGTTGTGCGAATATTTCTGTTATACACGCGTGAGGTGAGAGGGGATATGAAAATCAGGGCCAAGCGGGGTAAACCGACACTTCTTTAGTAGAGAATCGCCTATGTACGACAAGGAATGCTCGCCAAAAAATAAAAGGAAAATAAAGACATTGGGCATTGGTTCAAGACGGCAAAGTGACTAGGCATGCTTATCGAGCGATTGTGTATCATTGGTGGAATCTATAAGTAACAATCAATTATGTTCATTTGCTCGGCGAGCAGGCTAATTGGTTCGTCAACTTGGATGCGCCCAATGACTGCGTTCAGCAGAATGTTTATTTTGCAATTTTTCAAAGTTTTTTTCACGTTAATTGAATTATACTTTTAAATCTAAAAGAATAATCCTATTTCAGCAAACAATCATAAAACTCAATACGTATTCCATAAAACACAAAAAGATTGCAAAAACATTGCAAAATAATTTCACTGAAACATTGCAATATTGCATGGTTGCGAAACGTTGCTGTATCATTGCTGCAAGATTTTAATAATGTTAATATGTCGATTTTTTATTATATTGTAACGAAACGTTCCAGCAATATTGCAATGTAATGTATTTGGATAAATTTCTGACAAAGACTAAAATAAAAACTATTTTCTGTACATATATTTTACTAACTTCAATTTTTTCATAAATCGCATGTCTAATGATATGTTCTTTTTATAAAGCAATTTTTTTATGATAAAACCATAAAATATGCCAATAAATGTAATTAGTTTTGAAGGATAAATTTATTCCTTTATTACAAAGCATGTGTATGTGCCTCGAACAAACTACAAATATTATTTACATTAACATAATAATACAGTCGTTTGATATGTTAATCATAGATTAAATTAATCGCAGTGATTCTTTTTAATTCAAAGCCATTCCGAGTCAATTGAAATCGATTAAAAAATAACGGTGCAAAATTTATCAATAAAGATCGGATGCTGGTTTTCTCTTCTTGCGTTCACATCAGGCGTACAAATACATCATATATATATATATATATATATATATATATATATATATATATATACGATTATTAATGAAATACATCATATATAATACGATTATCAAGAATATTAACGTGAAACTATCCTTCTTTAGTTTGAATAAGCTTAACAAATTTATAAAAGTACAGAAGGACACTCTCCCGAAATTCTCCAATAAAAATGTTGTGTATAAAATCCCTTGTAAAGATTGCGATGCGTCGTATGTTAGTCAAACAGATCGAAAATTATCTACGAGAGTATCTGAGCATTGCAATCATATAATATCAATAGCATTAACAAGGACCAGTCAATAATCACGGACTACCGACTTGAAGAAGGTAAATAAGCAAAATTAGAAAAATTAAAAGAATAAAATAAAATAATATTAATACAATAAAATATAATATATAATATAATATAAAAATATAATATAACTCTTATATCTATTAAAAACGCGTTTATTTTGTATAAAAACGCTTTTCAAATAATCGAGGTAACAAAATATCCGAAACGAAACGAGACACATATCCGATCCGTTCGAGTGATCTCACGGATTAGACTAGGTGACATGCTCACTTGTCCTAAATCCGTTCGTGTCACTGAACATTGGAACACATGAATGCAACTGGTCCAATCGTCATCTTACCTGTAATCCAAGTGCTCTCTCGGTTAATTTGGAGCATGCGACACGAACAAACCTACGATCTGTGAGAGAAAAGGCGACGTGACATCATCCCCCGAGCTCCGAGGAGGAGTAGCAGTTCTGACCAACAATGCAGATGAGCTCCTAGACTCTTTGGCTGCGTTCAGCAGAAAATAACAGTTTTGCAACTATTTTATAATTGCCTGCTGAGATAGGACCATTCCTCTTGATCTAAAAGCATAATCCAATCAGCGCGAAGAAAACTTTCAACAGTTGCAAAATAAACGTTCTGCTAAACGCAGTTATTGTCAGAAACACGAACATCAGAGAGAAACGTAGCATTGTCAATGTATCGACGCGTTCGTGAAGCAAAGCGCTTACATTTGATGCAAGTTAATTCATATTGAAACAACCAATAATAGATATAATATGAAACGACTAATATTAGATACAATATCATGTTAGATGCAATGAATGTTAAAGATATACACACGTATGACTGATCACCGAAACACTCAGAATATTAACCGATCAAAGTGTTTACCTCCTTTAACAGTACTCGGGATAGAACAATAGACGGCAACGGTAAATATGTAAAGAAAGGAAATGACGGTCATAAATGTTTTAATTACAGAACTTTTAGAGGAGAGATTAATGATTTGGACATAAAATTAGACGTATACACACACATACGTGTGCGCACGCGCACATATATATATACACATATATATATATATATATATATATATGTATAGGAGCTAAATAAAGTGTACGGTAAACTATCAAGAAGATCGATTATAAGAAAAAGACGCAATAACATAATAATAGAAGATATTATGGATATTAAGAACAATCACAGCAATCCTTAGAAGCAAGAAAACAAGTCACTAAAATATATAGAAACAGCATAAGATAGAGTAGAGCAATAAGCAGAGATGTTGACAGGATGATACGCGATTTCAAGCTTTTTCGATTCTAATATATTATATAATATAAATTTATTCTACATAGCTGAACTAATTGTATTAGTTTAGAGTTTGTTTCTTTTCCGTTCACATTGAAAGAAGAAAGGTAAATTTTGAGCTAGTGCAGCTAATCGTATATAGATATGTCAGAAG
>NW_017304207.1:676439-678606 GCF_001594115.1 Trachymyrmex septentrionalis | reverse complement strand
TCGCAATTATAATTTGAGTTCCTGCATATTTATATAGATACTATATACACATATAATATTGTATCAAATAATCCTGGAAAAAAATGTATTTCATATATAATTACATATATATCCATATATATGTAACATTTTTTTCCGGAATATTTTTTAATTTTTATTTCTCTTGCTGTATACACACATACAAATTTTAATAGAGAAAAGTCATTTTTAATCTTTAATTTCTGGCCAGATAGCAGTGGATTCTACTGGATGATCCACGTGATAGATATATCAATTCCACGTACTTATTTCTGTTCTCATAGGATAGTAAATATTTTCGTTTTCGCAGGTATGTCAGAAAAACATTTTATTCATCGAAATCAAAAAAGAAATTAAGGCTCATAATTATAATGTTTTAAAACCAAAATATTTATTAATTTCATTGCAATATATATGAATAAACATTATCTTATTTGATAAAACGCTAAAATAAAATTTTTTAATTTTATCATAGTTATATTTTTTTCACACATTTAAACACTATCAAACATTGTCTTCGTAATAGATTATCTTTAAACATTTGATATAAATAAAGAAAAACTTTATATCTCGCCGATTGCATAAAAAAATGTCTTGAATTATCGATTGCACAATTACTTAGTATCTTTTATTGTCTCTTTGCTATGTATATTCTGAGGAAGTTTTAAAACATCGGACGTTTGGACAATAAGATGTTACATAAATCTTACTGCTTTCAAATCGACCATAAAAGCCGATAAACATATACCGGATGTACGACTTATATATATTCACTTGTGATATCTGTTGATTTGTATCTAATTATAAAGATTTGCGTTTGATTGCGCAAATTTAGTATACTTGCAGTTTTCAACAAACTATGTGTCTTTTTATTTCTTTTTTTTTTTTGTCCTATTTGCGGCTGACGAATGGTAGGCACGAAATAGATAAGATTAGTAAATTGCAATGAGGCGACGATACAATCCACTATCGCACGAGAGAAAAGTAATTATGCGATAACTCTGCAATAATTTCATAACTCTCGAATCAAAGAAATTAATTGAAGATTAGTTAGATAATACACGTCACATGATAATAAAAAATATTTAAAAAAATATACAAACATCAGATTTATGGTTGTTTTCTCATGATTTAATTTTATTGTATGACAAAATTTTGCTGCAAATATTGATTAATTCTTAAATAGCACACGACATTCTATATACATTCAGTTCGACATCCAGAGAACGTCTTTAAAAATAGGGATATCTTATAAACGACTTTAAGATATCTTTGGAAGTGCTATATGCATAAGTTATAAGTCAAAATTTGAACAGAATTTTAGAGAACTTGTAAAATCTATGAACGGATTTGTTTGGAAATCTCAAATGCGACGCATTTTATATTATTACATTTGTTACTTTTGTAATTTTTATAGAAATACTTTATCAAATTAATAAAGATATTGTTTCATTATACAACCCATTGATGACATAACAACTTGTAATTGTTTGTATACGGTTTTCAAGTATTTTTCCAAGCGGAATACTGCGATATTAATCTTTCTTAATTAGAATATTATTAATAAATAAAGAGACATATGTTATTAATAAGTAAAAGGACATAGTACTCAGAAATACTAGTCTCTTTGCTTATTAATAACATTCTGTGTAATTCAAAATTTTTTATATTTAAAAAACAACAAAGGTTTTAAGTGCAAATAACATTAAATTATAATATAAGTTGAATTTGTCAATCAGCGATTTAAATCACATTTATCTAAGAATAATCGTATAAGAGACTAACAATCGTGTAAGAAAGAATAAAGAGAAAAGAAGAATAAAACGTTTCGATTTGTATTTATTTAAAATCGAGTCGATTACTGCATATATTTTTTATTTTCAAAAAATATTCCATATTAAAACAAGCTATGCAAATAATTAAGTTATTCCATATTGCTCAATAATGCTCAATGCAGAGAAAATTCGCTGCGAAGAATACTTCGATGGTTATTCGTTAGATAGATACATGATGAATTTACAGTTTCATTCTTCGTATTTAATCTTTGTATTTGTAAATTTTAAAATATATTTAATATAAATTTTATCGTTAAACTCAGTGACAATTCCAACATCAGAGAGATGTTACATTTTATATTGCTTTCTTTAAT
>NW_017304207.1:669705-676339 GCF_001594115.1 Trachymyrmex septentrionalis | reverse complement strand
AGAGAGAGAGAGAGAGAGAGAGAGAGAGAGAGAGAGAGAGAGAGAGAGAAATACATACTGTACTGCAAATAATAATTACTTGCTTAAATATTTCATATTTCCACAAATTTATCATAGTTCATCACAAACATCAAATTTATTCAAAATATTTTCTGAATTCTAACAAGAGTATATATTTAATCAAGAAAATTAAAACAAATTCGATTTGCTTATTTATTATACAAAGTCGCTTTTTTGATCAATTCTATAATATAGGAAAATCGCTGCTACCAATATACTATTTTGTCTTTGGATAATATTTCTTAAAAAAAGCTAAAAATAAAACTTAGAGACATAAATACAAACTAGTATCTAGAAAGCATTTTCTCGCAGAATTTTTTCTTGAATAATATAATAATTTTTATCATTTTAAAATAAACAAAGATGAGCGTTTGACAAAATAAATCACAAACCTGATACAGTACATTGAAAACAAAATTACTTACTTTCAAAGAAATATTTTTTTGAAATTAAGATTTTTTTTTCAGTGTAGGCAATAATACTACAAATTCTTATTCTTTTTCTTTTACAGAATCTATACAAAATACTTACAAGTGAATGTAAATGTATAACATTTTCTAGAATCTTTTTAATATAAAATTATTTCAATATAAAACATTTTCAATATAAAACACTTTTCAATATAAAATTTTTTTTGTTAATTTATATGCATACTTTATGCTATTTAGGCTGCAGCTCGTTTTATTTAGAGCGTTTTCAGCGCTTTTCAATACTTTTATTCTTATTTTTTTAATGAATGATAAAGATAGAATAGTGATTACAAACGCTTAAAGCGCGTAAGTGTCCAAATCGACCGCAGCCTTTGTAAGACGCAACATGTAACACGTGGCAATTTTTTTTAAGTTTTCCTATATAAATATTGAAATATATGATCACCTTCAGCTCCAATAAGGCTATTTGACACTATAATGCAATACTATAAACATTAAATTAGCTTAATCTATCTTATAGACATGCTGTTGTCATGTGTGTCAGACATGCGCTGCACCCCAATATTTAAAATCATATTATAAAAAAAATATAAAAGAAAAAATATAAAAAGAACTGATTTAGGAAATTGCAAACATATGAAATAATGTAATATTATTAATAATATAGCCACTATTATTTAAACTACGTAATATAAATTAAGATAATTGGCTGTTTAATATTTCTTATTAAACTGCGCAATTTGCAAAAGAAAAATCATAAAAATTTTATTTTTGCGTTTGTAGAAATTCATTTTTAGGTCATTTTATATAGAAACAAGCCATAAATATATTATGAGTTTTTATACATCTTTAATTACACTGTTCGACAAAATGTGACCTTTTTTCCCGATCATGACGATCATGACAGTATTTCTTAATAAATTCAAAGTCGCAGAATCCAAATTCGCTAGCGAAAAATGTCCATCATGTCAGATTTTAAAATTAAAGGTCAAAATTTTGTTTAATCATATAAAAATGGCAAAAAACGCTGTTTATATAAATCTATCTACTATCCAATTTCAATCCGTCAATTTGAATCCGCCATTTTACATTTTATTTAGAAAACGTTCTCGATGAAAAAAATCGCACAATAAAAAATAAAAATTCCTTTTAAAAAACAGCTCTTTAAAATGGCGTTAATGAAATTGAAAAATAAAATTTGGCCACAAAAAGATTATAAAAATAACAAAAAAAAAACGCTGTTTGGCTCATATTAACTAATATTAATCTAAAAAAATCTGATGTGATGAGTATTTTTCATTGGCAGATTGCATTCAGCGACCTTAAATTTATTGAGAAAATACTGGCTCTGCTTGCCGCAAATTTTCTTGGTGGACTGTATTATCTAAACATGTTTTTATCAGTATTAATGGAGTGCAATAGTTTCCACGAAATAACAGGACATGTTTTTTTAAAAGATCTATATTAATATCGGCGACTTTTTCCTCCATTTTTCAAAAGAAAATAAATTCTTATTTTAAGAACATTTTAATGAGTTTTTTCTCAAATTTGTAACAAGTGTATTTAAAGATTATTATCAAGAAAATATTGTGAAAGATAACCATTACTTGATAAAAAGAAAATAAATTGAGTAATCACTTTAATTTCTTTCAATTAGTAGTAGAATTCGTTTCTATATAAAATGAGGTAAAAATAAATTTTTACAAATGCGAAAAAACAATTCTTATGATTTTTCCGTGTTTACATACTTGATCTCCCTGCTTTTGAGTAAGGCAGTAAAGAATCGAAGGAGAAAACAAAAGATCGAGCTGCACTTAAATTTGTTCGATATCAAAGAAACTTAAAGATCGAATGATGGAGAGCGATAACAAAGACCAAATGCGTATCCGTTTTTGAAAAGCAGCGCCTCTATCAAACTCGAACGAACGTTCTTCCACTGCGCATCCTCGCTCTTTCTCTTTCTCCCTCCCCTCCCGCAAATTCTCTTTTCCCTTTCTTCGCTTCACGATCGTAACGTTCTCTCTTTCTCTCTCTCTCTCTCTTTCGATGTATCACGCTCTCCGTTACTCCGTTACTCCGTTCTCGCATTGTATAAACTAACCTACACATTGGTCGAACGTTCCCTCTCGCTTCGGCAGGCTATAAAAGAGGCCGCTACGGCGCAACGCGCTCCAGTCGTTACGACGTAGTGTTGCGGTACGCAGTGATATCGGTCGAACGCGAAGCAGAAGCGAATCTAATCGAGCACGGAAGCGGCGTGATAAGAAAAGCGAGAGCGACCGAGGGCGGATAACAGGGGACGCGACGCGCGTCTCCGAGATCGTGATCGAGCATTTAATCGCCACGGCGTCGGTGGTGCCTTTGTCCACGACTCGACACGGCGGCATGAAATAACGACGGACCGGAAAGAACCATCGAAGCGGCAGGCAGCGGCGACGTCCTGATTCGAAGCGTCCGTGCTCAGTCCTCAGTGTAGGCTAGTCGGTCGCTCGGCGGTCGTTGTCTTAACGAGCCATCTACGGCGAAATTCCATCCATCCGATAGACGAGCGGTGTGGAGCCGCCAACGTGGAGAACAATTCTGGGGACGAGAGTTCGAAAAGAAGAACAATAATAATAATAACACGGCACGTGACGAACGCTCTTCCACTTGTCGTTGCGGACCTGTAATCTAAATTTCATCGATCACGTTGCGACGTGATAACATCGTCTTCTTCGAGGCGAGAAGTGTTATTTCGGCAAACGAGGAGGTTATCTCCCGGTGGGTACCTGGAGATTCGATCTTCGATTCGTCAGTTTGACGTCGTCCACGTGCGCGATTTCATCACGAGAGGCTATTCCCGTCCGGGCTAGGCGTTGACATCGACGTTTATTATTACTATCGACAACCCATTTCCTGGCACGAGCTCTCCCGAGGAACGGCGAGGATCTTTCTTGACAGAGCACGACAACAAATATGGCCGCCGTGGCGTCGTACGCGTGCACTCACAACTGCACGGACGCGGAATACCCGCCGTCCTGCGACATCCTTGGAAGCACCGACGAATGGCTGCCTTGGCACGAGATCGTGGAATATTTCTCGTACAATCCATGGATATTCTCCCTGCTGGGTAGCACCATGGTCGGCCTCACGGGTATCTTCCCTGTATGGCTCATCCCCATCCAGGATGGTGTGGATTTGAAAACTGGCGGTTAGTTGTTTTCTCGTGCAACTTATTGTCTATTGTCTTATAGGTGGCACAACATACGAGAGGAAGCTTTATCTAATCTTCGCTCTATCTCGTTCATCTTGATTCATAATTTGCCGAATAATTTTTAATTATACAATTCGGTTAGATCTAGATATAATTAACGAAGAAGAGGGAATATCGATCAAGTTTACAGTTTCTCATGGCTCTCTTGGTCGATTCTGTGGCCGAGTAAAATCTTTCACTTTTTCTATTTTAATAATTATTCTTTTATCTTTGAATGTGCAAAACGAAATAAAAAAAAAAGGAATATTAAATTTAATTTCTGATTGCGATCGAGTTGAATTTTTTATTTTAAAAAATATTATTTAAATTTTTAGATTATTGATGAAAACACGTGCTCCCGGATAGCAAGGAGTCGAGATTCGAATTCTGCTTAGGCTGATATTTTGCGCAAGAAATTCTTTACAATAGTTTAAAAAATATATCTAAATGTTTTAAAGAACTCTCAATTTTAAAATATTAATAACAAAGATATTCAAGGCTAATAGGAACGTAAGGGGTTGCGCACAATTATTAAATTCTAAAAAAATTCATTCTATTACACGACGTCTTCTTTATTTCGAAATCTTAGGCAATAATTTAATGCCTATTAGCATAATTAAAATATTTTAATTAAAATAAAATATGCCTATTAACATTATTAAAATTGTATATTAAATTAAATCGTATTTAATTTAGGACTATGTTTCAGAATCAATAAATAATCGACACGCAAATTGCATATGAAACTGAAAAATGTATGTTCATGTAAAATATTAAGCACCAAGATCCATTTTGATCGAATAAAGCTGTGGGCTTATTTGTAGGATTTCATATCTTTTCCATTTTAATAATTAATTATTTTTGAATGTGTACAACAAAATGAAAAAATGAATATTAAGTTTCATTTTCTGGCCGTGTAAAATTTTTATTAAAAGTTTTACATGGCCAGAAAATAAAACTTAATATTCATTTTTTCATTTCGTTGTACACATTCAAAGAAAATAATTAAAATGGAAAAGATATGAAATCCTACAAATTATTAATATTATTAATATTATTAATATTTATATTATTAATATTTGACATAAATTTTAAAAAATAAATATTTTAGCAAATTTGTTTTAATTACGATTTCTCTTGCTTTGCATTGCAATTTTAAATAATTGCATAACAATTATTAATCTATTAATCCGACTTTATTATCCGTAGCAAAACTAAATTTTAGGAAGTCAATATACTTCAATATTCATAGATGTAGTGTAGATTAATATTTGATTAATGTGCATGTCGTAAAAAATTTATCGAATATATTGAACGGGAAAAATAAGGAGTTTAGTCGGTGAGCTGTTTTCATGGAAAAGTTGAAGAATTGAAGACGACTATATGGCTACGAACTTAATGATTGCGTGTAAAAATATAAGTCTAACTTATATATTTTATATAAAAGAATAATAGGCATTCGGATTCCCTATTAAGATAATACTTATCAAAGTACACAAGCTTAATGTCAATATCTAACGCCACTATTTTTCTGGTAGAACAAAACTGGTTCTATTTATAGATATAAGAATAGACTACACATTCCTACGGGGGATTTCACTACCGGTTTAGAAAGAAATGAGATAACTTGAAACATCGCTTTCTTTGAGTTGAAGAGAGATGTTGATATGATTCAATTCTTTCGGAACACAGATGCTAAGATTGAAACTGCGCAGTTTGTACCTATTATGTCTATGATTATTGGTTATACCAATAAGTTGCTTTATACGTTGCAAAATTCGTATAAATTTGAAAATTCTCGATATATTAATTTATTCGTTTAATAATTTTTTTGAAAAACTGAATAACGCTACATACACAATGAAACTACTGAGGAATTTTACACACAATGTGCTGCACAAAAGATCGTTGTAGTGATTGTCGCATATTTACACAGTCGTGGAATAAGAAGGTGGAACATATTTTGATTGTGATGTTATTCTTGTTTTTCCTAGCAACATAGATTAGTAATTGTGTGACAATTCTCGTTAATAACGATTATCATGAGAAAAGCTATTAACCTTTGATTCGGCGGCGTATACAATAGTGCCATGCGATAAACTTGTGGTTGAAATTGTGAAATTCAATTATCTTGGTTCTGAAAGTCTTACAAAAACACATATAATAGATTTCCAAATTTCCTTGTATTGTTCCATAATATTTTCGGACTGTGAGTATAAATTGGATATTGATTTGAGCAGTTCCTATTCTTAGTACGATTATTGTCTTCTCTCGTTAAAATTTGAAATGACAATTCTAATAATTTCCCCTGCTTTCCAGTACTTTCACATTTCAAACTAATACTAATTGTAGCTGAAATGTTATTGTTAACATCTAATGATCTCTGATACAGAAGCTATGATAACTTCAAACGAAGCATATGGTTTAGTAATCAGAAATTCTCGTAACTTTGCGTTCGAAAAAGTACGACCGTTACTGCTGTGAAACTAGTATAATTACGACAGGATAATTAACACAATTAATGAAACTTAATGGATCGGACATGATAGAAACGAGAGGGAATAAATTAAATTTATTTATTAAATTATTTTCGTTTATATTATAATTGACTTTTGTTGTGTTCTTATTGTATAGCAAAATCCGGTATTGAACTCGACATTTTTTGCTTCGAATTGTAGAAAAACCGCAGTTATTTATCAATATAGCTATTCTATTATTATAATAAAAACGAGTCGCATTTTCCTTAATGGCAAGAAAGGAGCGATTATTTGTTGAAGTTGTTCTTTCCGCGAAGAACGAGAGACGCAATTAAAAATGGAATAGCTTTAAATACGCTGTTTATAAAATACAAGTGGAACTTCACTTTTTAATATTTATTATATATATGTCAATGTATAAGTAAACGCATTCA
>NW_017304207.1:651166-669605 GCF_001594115.1 Trachymyrmex septentrionalis | reverse complement strand
TTTTTTTTTTTTTTTTTTTTTTTGTAAACACATCGCTTAACACGTTAATTAAATACAGATCCGGAGGGTACATTTAAGTGACATTGTTATATAATCGTATGCTCGTACTTTTAATGCTGGCAAGATAGAATAACAGAAAATGTCGGGAAATGGAAAGATAAGTTAATCGCGGCATTAATTTATCACATAAACAGGAAATAGTTTCTGGCTGATTACAAAATTTAACTTAAAAGTAATCTTACTTAATTTGAAGCTATTTAATTTGTTTAAGTAAGAAATGTTGCACGTAAAATCATAATAATGGCTTCACATATGTGTGTATAGACGTGTATTTCCAGCAAAATTTTATTGTACGCAATTAGATATCATTCAATAATGATAGTCGCATTCGCGCTGGTTTAAAAGCGATCGGTATCGTCACGTGTTGAAATTTAACTACGCACAAGGAAAGTCTGTTGTTGATGATGACTGCAGATGGCTGCCAACAAAACAGCATATATTCACTGAGAGTTGCGAAATAATGGAAAATTTGATGAATATAATAACGCTGTTAGTTCATTTCTATTTATCATCCTATTTATCATTCTAAATAACAGCCGTGAGGTTCAATGACATTACGAAAGACTCTCCTCTAACTTGATAAAATTGATCTTAGCATGTGGCATAAAATCAATAAGTTAATTGTGTTCGATGAATTGCTACAATATTTATTGCACGATTTTGAATACATGTTGCAGCATATTATTAGCTAAAAATAATTTTGTATACAATACATTATTTTAATACAGCACATAGTTTTTAATATCGCTTTTTAGAACCTTCCGCAATACTTTTGGAAAAGCGACAAATATCTTAAAAGCTCCAACAGTTCGTTTACACAAAAATAAACGCTATATTGACGACATAAAGTGACAGAATTGGGGTTTTTATATTTTTCTGTAAAAGTCCTTTTCAAGAGAAGAATATACATATTTTTTCGCTCGTTTAATTGTTTTAATTATAATACTATACGATAACATATTGCAAATTGTAACGTTATAAATTTGAAATGTACTTGTTTGAAAACTTGGACTGTTTTGGTATAGTTATTCGTTCAGAGTTTCTTTCAGTTGAAGGTGACCGTAATCCGAAAAACAGCCATCACACAAAAGTTTTGTATGGTCGCAGCTGGACGGAAAAAAGAGGAAGCTGCTCTCGCATATGTATCTGCGTTACATACATCTTCCGTGGTAGCTTTAGAAAAGTGAAAAATATCTTCTCAAAGCTATAGCTCGTTTATACAAAAACGTATGTTAGCTATATCGACGTAAAAAATTTCGAGATTCTACATCGTGTCGAATCACACCTCTCTCTTGATAAAATCCATATCTGAATAATATTTCACGAAAAAATGCGTCTGTTTCGCCAAAATTCCATTTGTGTCGATAGTGTTTCACGAATTTGCGGGTGCGAATCTATAATAGTGACAATTGGAATCTATCATGTTCTCGATCATCGCTAACTTTAATTAACTTTCGCACGCGAATCACGTCGATACGACAGTGCAAAATGTCGGTTTCGCATCCGTTAGTTTTTTCCTCTCTTCGCGGAGATAAATGACACATTGTTTTCTCACAATTGAGACGATAAGTGGTATCCATTCGCTTCGCTAAGACGCCCAAGTTGGTCGTAGAACATAACAACGAATTTATCAAGAGTAAGTGATTTTAATTGGCTAGATAAACATGTTTCTAACGCGAATAAAATTAAGGAATCACAGTTGAAAATTACAAAAACTCTTAGTGTTGGTTTTATCGTCCCAAATATTAAAATGTTTAGCGTCTTAAATGTTAAAATTATTTGTTAGAACTCTCTTTCTTGTAGCACTATTCAAAACTTTTAACAAAATGCTGTTATGAAAATTTTGATCTAGGAGTTTAAAATAAAAACACTTTTAATTTCATAGCTTGGAGGTAGCATTAAAATTAAATTTGCAGAATTAAAAGTTTCAAAAAGGAGTTAATAAGTATATCATCAAAATATAGATTTGTCATTGGTTGCGTTTAGCAGAAAAAGCAGCTTTGCAACTGTTGTAAAATTCTTTAATATGATCGGTCTTGTCTTTAGTTCCTTATTGGATTTATAAATGTATAAACCAATCATATTCAAGAATTTTACAACAGTTGCAAAGCTGCTTTTTCTGCTCAACGCAGCAGTGGAACGTCTAAAGATCTGTTCTTTATTCCTGCACTATCTGAACTGATGCACACGGTGCAGGAATAAAGAACAGACCTTAAGTACCGTCAAAATTTAAGGAACATTTATAACTTCATGTGCATTGAAATAAAATTTATAAAATTAGAGGTTTAAAAAAAGGTGTTAACAAGTGTAATATCATTAAAGCAGATTTTTTATAATTATATAAAGCATTCAAGTAGGTAACAAACTATCCTTAAAAATGTATCACAATTTCGATTCAGGCTCTTTTCGAAACATATCAGAAACTCTAAAAATCTTTTGAGGAAAAATCGAAAAACTTTATTATAATTAAAGCCAGAACTCTCTATTTAAAAACTTTGAAAATATGGAATGCCAACTTAACGGAGATTCTCACATTTCTCTCTCAATTTCAGATATATCGGGTTATTCTCTCATTTTGCGAATATACTACCGCAGTTACGTCCGTATCGGAGCAGCATATCATAACTTTCTCTATTATCTCGTATTTTCCAAATCAACGATGCGGCAATTCCAAGTTATATTAACAGCGTGAGATTAACAGCGTTACATCGCCAAACTTTAACAGTTCGAAGTTTTGTACAAATGTAGAAAGTTGCGAGAATTTACTCTCGTTTCTTCAACACACGAACATAAAAACTTGTATTACGACATCGACCTTTTTCTATCAACGATTAAATTGCGTACCGGCGCGGTGACGAGATTCATTCGCGCGCCAATCCGGAACATCGTCAGACTTTTTTTACATAGTTTCAAAAGATATTTCGCAAAGTTTGCATCCAATTTTGCATTTGAAAGCGTGAAAGTATTTCAACAAACTTAAAATCAAATTTTTGCCAACATGTAAATCTATTTAAATCAATTCTAGATAACGTATTAAAAATTAAAGATTTTTCTACACAAATTAAATTAATAAATTTTTAATTTAATTGTTCAAATTTTAATTTAATTTTTAAAATTTTTTGTTTAATTTTAATATTAATAAATCAAAGAATTAAGAATTAAAAAATATTAAAATTAAAATGTTTACAGTGACTGCAGTCTATTAAACTTATCTATATATACACACACACTACAATTATTAATTTCAAAGATAATTAATTTTAATTTTCGTCGTTAGACGAAATTAAATTCGTGGAAAAGTTCGTATCACGTTAAGGCGTTTTTTTTTTAAGTCAGTTTCAATTAAAAATAATACTTTAATCATTTTACACTTGAATATTTTTTACTTTTTATCTAATTGATCTTCCGAGCGATATCAATCCAATGAAAAAAAAATGACAAGAAGATTTGTATTTATTAAGATTCCTTTCTCGATATCGTGAGTTATCTTTTGTATCGATATTGTAAAGATAAAGTTTAGCATTCCGATTATACCGATATCCTAAAAAAAAAGATAGTAATTTTAAAGAGGAAATTAATTAAACTTTTAAATGATTTTTTTACATTTCCCTGCGATAATTATTTTAAATATATATAATGCGGATTGCAGAACGAATTTTGTCTTTTATACGTCAAACACACCAACTTACACATTAATAGATTTTGTCGTGAACTTTGCTCATCAAGTTATCGTCAATACTGTACGTTAAACTACTTTTGATACTTTGATCGATAAATATTTCGTCACATTTGCGCCAGTCTAATAGTTTTATTGCCATCACGGAGGAGGGGGGGGGGGTCATACATTACGTATTTCTGCAACGCTAAAACAATTGATTTCAACTTTCTTCATATAGACAGCTAAAATTTAAAACCGCAGCAGACTTCTGCAGAACACTGCATAATGCATAAGAGAATCAACCAATCAGAATATGAAATGAAGGACTTTGATTGGTTCATTTTCTTATGTATTATATGCGTTATGCAATGTTATGCCGAAGTCTGTACTACGACCTTTATATCCGTTTAAAGATTCTGACTAAACATGGTCACAGTGGCATCTTGACGTCATAAACAAAAAATAACACGTTGAAGTTTTTTGGGTACTATTTGTATAAAAAGAATTTTGTTAAAATAAAATAATGAGAGCGCATTAAAACATTTGTACAAATGAACAAAAGCTAATTTTATTCTTTCTTCTGACAGTCAGTAAAATAGCCATAAAAGACATGTAATAGGCTTTAACCTACATTTTTACGTGTTTTTAAAGAGTATTTACTGTCAAGGGGGGGTAAGAATAGCGTCTACCCATTTTTGCAAGTGTTTTAAAACGTCATTATTTAGTTTTATTCTGTAAATTCTCTTTTTTCTACAAATAGCATGCAAGCCACTTCAATGTGTCATTTTTTTGCTTATTACGTCACGATTACATTACGATTTCAATTTGGTCGCGGCGACTACTAATCAAGAACCTTAACTTTATCATATATTAAATTTATTCTTTTCGGGAGTTTTAATTAATTTATATCTCAACTAATTCTTTAATCCCACAATTCTTACAATTTACAATTGAATATGATTTATTATCGGTATTTGATAATCAATTTATGACATCTATATAAAGATAACGAAGTTATTTTATCGCTAGTTATATACTTATGTCTAATTATCATGTAATTCTCTAAGTACCACAAACATTTTAATTACTTATTTTCTTATTGTTTCGTAATTTTAACTATAACCGATTTATCTTGATATTTGAAAAATATAATAAAAATAACTAAATGTTTTTCTATATTTTACAATGCAAATTAAGGGAGTGCAACAAGCGTAGTATTAATTTACATATTGTTCAGTACATATGTCAATATTATTACGGGATGTTATTCTTTTAAAAAAACAATATAGCTTATTCTAATCACGTATATACAATAATCAGTTATCATATCTGTATTCTCAAGATGCGCCGAAGTACTACTTTGGAATTTTTATCAACTACGCACTATGAAACCATCATAAAAATAATAAAGTAATCAATGACTGATATTCTTAAAGACATTCGATTTTCTTTATATAATAAAAATATTTAATTATATATTTTCGTGATGTATAACCATATAAAATTTTTTTTTTTTTCGTTAAAGCTTTAATAAGTTCTCTACAATAAGCTATTAACTAAGCTTTAAATTTTAAGCCATAAGAAATTGACCAATCATAATTGATTATTCTTCTCATATTTTCAGCTATGATTAATTGACTTCTTATGGCGTATAACTTCAAACTAGATAAAGGTGTTTATTATAGAAAGCCTCTTAGCATTAGTTATTTCGCTAGAAATTTCCGATAGAAATTTAAATTTATTTTACAGTATGAATCTTACTTGACAAACATTAAAAATTTCAAGTTGCGTGTTTTTATATAATTAATTTTTAATCTGTCAATTAAGTGTCAGAGTAATAATCTGTTGAATTATATCCTCGTATATAAAAAAGAAATTATCATACATTGAAAAGAGATATCATACGCTTGTTATTTTTTGGAAACATCTAAACATAAAAACGCAAAGATTTTCGCCGTTGCAGTTCTATGCATTTCGGCCTTCTCCTAAGTCCCAAGAATTCTATTGTTATGATTCTGCTACGATCTTTTGTGTTATCACTTTCTCGAGAATATTGGAATCTCTGCACACGTCTATTCTCCCATGGGATGATCATTTATTTATCAGTCACGTACCACGAAGCCTCATCCGCGGAAAACTTACATGCAAAAACATCGAATATGTACATAGATAAAAAGTAAAACATAATTTAAAGTATTGTATAAAAACATAATTTATTTATTAATATCAAAAATAGATTTGCGTAATTAGTGACAACTGTATAAGATGTGAATTTTTATATGAATCTTGAAGAGAGCAATATACTATTTCGATTACCGATATACTGAATTTACAAGACAATATGAAAATACGTTTCTAATATTTAAGACAATTTTCCAAAATTATCATGTTTGCTTTGCTTTTCTAAATGTTATGAAAATTAAATTTAAAATTTTATCATGTAGTATGGAAAAGTAATGATTTATTGTCAACGAATTTAATATTTAAAATAATACATATGTACGCAATAAAAAAGCGCATGATTTTGCTCCAGAATTAAATTGAAAGATTTTAATATTAGCATATCGTGTAAATTTTTCTATTGCATTTACAAAATAATTCTGGTAATTATATTATTATTGGTTTTATAACGCGACTTTTAATATCTTAAAAATTCAGCTATAGCGATTCTTCATATTCTTTGCAATTCCTAGTTTAATTGCATTGCGCAATAATTATTTTGATTCTGACATTTGTTATGAATTTGCAACATGTATTGTATGTCATTATATTCCTTGATTACAAATATCTATCCGTTATTTCTCTTTGTTGCATTTTTACGCATTTTAACAAAATTTCTAATTTTAGCGTTTGCGTTTGTTTTCTGTGAGCAATTGTTTACGACTTACGGAGCAACACATTTCTGTGTTAAAATGTCATCATACAAGATTAAAAAAAAGATGCGTAACTACACCTATTGCGCAATACATGATTTTGGACAATGTTATGAGGAATTTCCTGGAATGCGTGCACGGTATTGCATAAAAATATCTTCTTAAAAATCAACATGACTCGCTTTTTCTTTTTTTTATTACATAAATATGCAATCCCAAAATTAAACTATTTTATATTTATATAAATTTGAATTATTTAACATTAACTTTTGATAAATAGAAGAAGGATCAATTTGACATATTATTGTCGAGAGCTCGGTATATTAAAAGAAATAAATTAATTGCATGCACGCTTTTATAAGTGTGATGGTAATAAATGCCAACTCTCGCAATGCATACGATTATTGCAACATGTAAAATGTCCTTCGCGATAACTTTTCAAATACGCATCGCGAATCATACAATGGCAAGAACAGAAGTAAACAAAGCTTGCAGCTTTCCTTGGAGATAACAATTGTGAATAAAACGTAAATTCTGTTAAAAATTATTGATCTCTCTGGAAATTTGATGATTTTTATTTAAATCTAAGTAATACTCTATCTATTAGTTATTATTTATACGTTGAATATATCTATATGTCTTGCATAATAAAAAAAAGTCCAATCGCAATTTGCATATCATGACTAATGCGAGTCATGCTGATTTTTATGAAGATATTTTTATGTGATATCGTGCACGCATTCCAGAAAAATTCCCCGTAACTTTGTGCAAATTTACTGTATGTCGCGCAATAGGGTGCAATTACGCATTTCCTTTTTTTTTAGTTTTGTACGCTAACGTTTTAACACAGAAACGTGCTACTTATTCGTAAATCGTATGCAATTGTGCCCAGAAAAGCAAATGCAAAAGATAAAACGTTCGCCATTGTTACGTTATCAGTTACATGCACATGTTTGCAAATGGAATTTCAAATGAAATACATATACCTCGCGTTGCAAGCCATGTTTCCCTTGAGAGATGAGAAGAAGACCAACTCTCAAAGCTCATTCCGTAAATCAGCTTTTGATCCTACACAGGTCATGAAACTCGAGCTTTTTTGCCTCAAGGCTTTTGCGCCCAAAATACACCGTTCTGAGGTATAATACAGATTGTATAAAATTTCCTAATAAAAAATTGTTATACGTTGCATATTTTTTGTCGAACTTATAATCTAAAAAAAAAACATTTAACCAAAAAGAGACAAAACCTATAAAAATACTTAATATTTAAAAATCTCTCGATTTGTTTATCTAATATGCATATATTTATCATATTTTTAAAAAGTAAACTTTTCAAAAAAATTATTTAACGAAATAAATATAATGTATAATACAGAATATTTCGAAATTGGCGAATCAAAATATTACAGTAAGAAAGTTTAAAAAAAAAAGTTATGAAAATGCCATTTTTTAACCGAGAACTCTCTTGTTATGGTACTTTGATTTGTGAATTTTAGGGCATTCTGCATATTACAATATAATAACAGAATAATAATAAAATTATACTATAAAAATGGAATTAAAATATTATTATTATCCAATCTTATCTGTATGTTGCATATTCACGTTTTACATCTTGTCTCTTACGCCAATTAAACTAACTAGATCAATTGAATATTTTTTTTATATTAAAACTGAATGCAATTTAATACCAACATAGTGCAATAATATATCTCTGTCAGAAGTAGGTCGTGATATCGGGTAAGTAGTCGATCTGTCGACAACACGAATTTACAACTGGCTGAGAAATCACTGATATTTCTTTTTCTTTATCTGATTCTGCGCGATCAAATTGATGCTGACGCATCATAAATACCATTTCCTAAAATTGAGCTACAATCTTATGAAGAATAACAAATAACGATGTGTGTGCATCGCGCGCGACTCATGAAAGTGATACTCGATGCTTTTAGAAATAATATTGACAAAACATTATGAAATATTTAGATATAAATAAATCTATATCTACAAATCTACCAAAAACTTTTGAGATATCACATTGATGTACGTCTCGTTGCAAGTTATAATGACCCAAAATTCATTTTCAAGTAACCAAATCGCGTCCAAATAAATAACGTTTGATAAATAAATAGCATAATTAATGTTTTATGTTCGAGGAACAGTTCCTGATCGCATAAATGTATATATTAAAGTTTTCACAATAGGAAAAAAATGTAAGACATTTTTAATGTCTCATATTTTTTTTTGCAACAAGCTTTACAATTCGAGACCGTAGTCGACGAGTTCGCCAAGAGATGAGTACTGATATAATCATAGTCGTGTCAAAATGAGATCAAGGTTCACATTCACGCATTATTTATATTCCTTTTTCTCTCTTTTCTCGATGAATCACGCGTTGATACCATAGTGTTTATCATCGAATAGTCTCTTCATACAGTTGCTACAGCAGAGCAGATATAATGGTATTACTGATTATCAATTGTGTTGAACATATTATACTTATATACCCGATATAAATTTTCCATCAAAGTTAGTCACGAATGTTTAATATGATGTGCATCATGCTACATATATAATTTATTATACAATTTACATTTTCCGCTAAACTACAGATATTAACTTTTTTTTTATACTATTTACTGTTATAATTATATATTCTATATTTATAATTTATAGAATTATATTTATAATTTTATACTGTATACTAAACTGCAGATATTGACTGTTTTTTACACTATTTAATTTTTAGCCTTTACTAACAGGAGTTAATTAATTTTGGCATCGCGATATTTGTTCCTTTTTCTGTGAATTATATAATTGTAATTTAAATAAATATTTCTTTGCAGCGAATGGTATAGCAAAAAGTCTGTAATTATTGAAAGAATTTTGTTACAAATGTCGAAATATACTTTATAACTTTTTAAAATTACCATTTTAAATTTGTTTATCTTATATTACTGAAAATCTTATTGATCTTGATCTTTGACTCTCTTACTACTCGACTGATTCGATTCATACTTTATCTCGAAAACATAATTTGAAAAAGTTAAATCGTTTTTGAGAAATCTTTTAAATTTCTTTACGTTAATTCATACTCGCGACGGCAATGATAAAAATCGGTAAAAATTAATTTATTTTTCTAACTTCACAATATTTATTAAATAATACAGCGTAACAATAATAAATATCGTGAACTCAGAAAGATGAATTAAATTTTTACCGATTTCTACGTAGACAATTTTTAAGAAAAAAATTCTTGGCATTGCAAATTTTCTGTACGACCTAAATATAAATATGCGTAAATAATATCAAAGCGAGTCAATTGCATCGGAAGCATAAGTTCTGTGATATACATACAATGGAACACTACGTTCATACTTCATCTTGTCGTATAAACTCGCTTCAGACTTATCTTCGTCTACCATACATATTTGCTACGATACGATTAGTCACAAGATTTATGTTTTCCATCGTCGATGCATCGCACATATTTTATTCCTTTCGCCATATTTTCTTCTCTTTAATATACATGTATTTATAATAGATACGTTTCAAAATTTTCTTTAATCCCAAAGCCGAATTAAGAATCTTTATCTACTACAAAGACCGTGTATTGAAAAATATTAGGAGTGTGATTTAGTTTTGAGGGTTTTTTTTTTTCTCAAAAATCTGATCTTAAATCACGTAAACGTTTAATAACTGTTGTACGATCAACATTTAATTCTCTGCAAGTTCTGAAATGGATTGTGTTGGATTTTCATCCAATAATGTTTGTAAATCTGCATTTTCCAACTTTTGTCGTTAACTTAAAATCATCGACAGAATCAATATTTACATGTTTTAATTGATGGAGCAACATCACCTTAAGCTTCTATCGGAATTCTATGATCTTCAGCCGCCGGTTTCCTCTGATTAATAAACAAAAGCAACGCATGTCGAAAATGCTCTTCCATTTTTTTAATGGTATAAACACGATATTTACTGCGTCTATTATCAGTAAACGACTAAATATCATGGAGTAATTAAAGCATTAAGAAATAATAACTGTTATTGGAATGTCTTCGACAACACTGACATTAATGCCATCTGTTGCAAAATCCTCAAAAGTAAATCACACTCCTAATATATGAGGCTCATAATTGAACTTATAATTATCTTAGGTACTTAATTAATGACTGTCGTATTTGTTCGAACACTCTTATTTTTCTACATTTTTTTAAAAAAACTTTTTTTACCACACCAAGAACAAAAAGAATGTTAATTAATATTTATTCTATTTGCTCGAGATCGATAAAATTCTTTTTAATATTCTATTTGTCTAATCTATATATAAAACATAAATCCATATTTTTAAAATATTAATTTTACTCTTTTCGTTACAGAAAACGGTGGCACTTTAAAGATTCTTTTGAGTTTTGCCGTGGGCGCATTGTTGGGCGATGTTTTCCTACATCTTCTGCCGGAAGCATTCGAAAGTGAATTTCAAACGAGAGGTAATTTACATTTTATATTCTTGTGCACAACAATATAATTAAATGTATCTATTCTATCTTATCTTATAAGGAAATTTTAACATATCATAAAAGATATTATAATACAGTATATTTATTATTGATAAGCTTGATCTTATCGATTAAAAAAATATAAAAAAGACGATTGACAACGCGTGAATGAATAGAATGAATAGAATTCATATTATGAAGAATAATAAGTAGAAGTAAAAAAAAACAAATCTATTTTAAAATTTCTATGCATAAAATTTATATTCGTATACATAATAAAACGAACAAATAAAACGGGGTATGTATGTCGTGCGAAAACTAACATTAGGAAAAAACGTTACCGAAAATAATGAATAGCCTAGATCGTTTACATTAATGAACCTTTATCCTGATATTTTTGTCATCGCGAAATCTGTTCAGCGCGAATATGGAACGTGAATATCTGGTATTCCTGGATTGTTCTATGTAATATCACACACGTATTACATATGTGCTCTGAATGCGTTTTGCAACGTTCTGCACGTTAGCAGAGTACAGCTGCGATCTCGAAGGGCATCACCGTGAGCTTTATGAATGATTTAAGCGGCGGCTTCGAACTCTATTGTGCGTCAGTTGCAGATCTGAATTGCCAGCTGCGTCCACGTAAATTAAATGTCCTTCCGACCAAACCGCGTTAGGAATTCGAGGTGATCGACGGACTGGTAATATTCGTGTAAATTGCTCAATTTGAATTGCAAATTTCCTAACTTTCATTTTATATTTCTTACGCCTTTGTTGCTAGTAGAAAGAAATACCGTGAAAAGTTCCGTGATAATTTAAATGAATACTAAAGATTCATTAAGAAAACAATATAATTATGTATCTATAATATATAGAGCTTATTTATTAATATTATGAATGCAATGAAAATTAAATAGTGCAGTTTCATATGAACTGATTATAAATCGTAATATTTGACTTATTCTTGAATTCTTCTTATTTATATCCAACTTATTAATTTTATATATTTTATTTGCAGCTAAAAATAATCACGCATCTACACCTGCAGGCTTATGGGTATTGTCGGCCTTTCTGTTCTTCGTAATTGTTGAAAAACTCATCGCCACTATAAACGAGGAAGCCGCCCCGATCATTGTAGAACAGCAGACTGATGAAACTCTGATAGAGGATATGAATAAAGAAAAAGAAATGGATAATAATAATTGTATCATGATGACGAGCACTGAGAAAAATAATTTATTAAAAGAATGCTTGAAAAGTACAACCGAGGTAAATAATTATAAAAAGGCTTTATTATAATTTATAATATTTAAAATTAGTATATGTGAGAAGTAGACTTTCAAAATGCGTTTTGTACAAAATTTATAATTTTCAAAAAACTAGAAAAAAAGCAACAAGAAAACTGCGCACCTTATAGAAAATAATAATTTACCAATCAGTAAAATGTGAAATGTTCAACAAAATTGTTAAACAATTGCTAAAAATGTTAAATACATTTTGTTTGTCTCTAGTTAAAGGACATAATGCACTTCGAATGTCAAGATTTTTTTCATAAATTTGTGATGTAGAAATGCTTTCAGAACATCGTAGAGCAACTTAAAATATGAGTCTCTCAACATTGAATGCAACTATGCCATTTTTCACTCAAGAAATGAAATTTTGGATAAAATACATTGGAAGTCTGCTCCTTACGTGTATATAGGGAAGAGTGGCCTAAATCGGATTGTGTTCCAAATAGGACTTTTTTAATTTAAAAATAATACGGTTAAGCAGATTTGGGGGCTATTTATAATGTAAAGTCCTTATAAGACACTGAACATATGACAGTAATTTGACAGTTCTGTCATAACATTCATAGAATAGACGCAAATATGTATTTTCAGCCATCGTGTGAAAATTTAAAAAAAAATCCTTGTAAATTATTATTTAAAAGTAAATTATTATTGTTAAAAATTAGAAAGGTAATTGATTGGATCTATAGTACAGTAGATAATTTATAGACCTGGTTGTAGTACTGATAATCGGTCGATCAGGCCTTCAAGAAATTAAATCAGTAAAATATGAATCACCAGACTCAAATTAATTGAGTTTTATTCACTTCAATTCTAATAATATAAACTGTCAGTAATTTTTTTTCTGAATAAAATTTTTATCTTTGACTTTATTTACGCTTTATAGAGAGCAAAAACTGCAAATAGGTCCAATTTATCCCACTCTCTCCCCTACATATATGTACATACTTTTTTCTCTTACATATATGTATATACTCGTACTTATTTTAATACTTTTATATAGAGTGTCTCAAAAAGGTCGGGACAGCTCGGAAAATATAAGTTTAACAGAAAAGTGTTTCAGATAAAATTTCCTTTTTTAAATGGAATAGTATGATTTTTTTTTTTATATAATATGATTCCTTCAATTATTCTGCATATCAAAAAGCCAATAGTTTATGAGATACTTTATGCTTTATTCTGGCACATATTAACAAAAAATATTAAATACCTCGTAAACTATTAATTATTTTATAATTGTATCTTAATACTTTTACTTCTGGAAGTGAAGAGGATGAAATTTTGAACTAAAAGTTCCTTTCCTAATTTTAGATCGGACCATTATTACTGATTGTGAATTATTAACGATTAAAGTTAATAAGTCTAATAAGTCTCAATCAAATTATGTCCAGCCGGAGTACGCAAAAGCGTAGCATAGGATTCCTCGCGCTTACTGTACAAAATAATAAGATTAATCAATTGATGTATAAAAAATACATAGTTATTTAAAATATTATATATTTTGCCTATATATTTTTTTCTAAAAAAAAACTATATGTTTTCATCTTTATACTAATTTATTTATTTCATTATTCCGTTCATACAAGTATTAAGTACGATTATAAAAAAATTAATAGTTTATGAGGCTTTATATTTCATATCAATATGTGTCAGAATAAAGTATAAAATAAACTATTGATTTTTTTATATTTTTCTATTTTAATACTTTTATATGCAGTAATTGGGGAAATCATATCACATAATTATGAAGGAATCATATTATGTAATATAAAAAAAATCACAATTCCTTTTTAAAAAGTGGAGATGGACCTTTTTGGTGTTTCCTAGAAAAAAAATAACATGACCAAAATACATCTTTGAAATCGTTCTACTTTTATCTAAAACACTTTTTGTATCTTATATATTTTTCAAGATATTTGTTTGGGGCAATTAAAATGGGATGCTCTGTGTGTATGAGTGTATACATATAATATATATAAAATAATTTTTCATATTAAATGATTCTAAATCATTAAATGTGTAGCTAAATATATAAATGAGTCTACCTATTTGTCTACTCATTTATTGATTTATTCATTCATCTATTTATTATTATGAAAAATTATAATAAAATTTTAATTGGGAAAATGTACAGTAAACGCGAGGAACTCTGTGTTGCGCTTCTGCGTATTTCGACTGGACATAATCTGATTGAGCAACTTTAATCATTAATAACTCAGTAATAATGGTCTGAGCCAATTAGGAAAGAAACTTTTTAGTTCAAAATTTCATCCTCTTCAACTCTCAGAAATATTAATTGAGAGTTATGAAACATATGTATACATATGTATGGAACATTATATATGTATATACATACATACATACATACATATACAAGGTCTGAAAAAAATAAGCGGACTTTTTGAATTATTCTGCAACGGAGCGACAAAAATCGCCACTAACATTAAAATACGTTGCATTCAAATAGCAATAACTCTGAAACTAAACGAGATGTAAACAATTTAAAAAAAAGTTAGTTACTCGGAAGATTATAACGATTGTAGTGTTGCAAACCGCACGTCGTTAGGATGCTCCGTTGCCGAGTAATTCAAAAAGTCCTTATTTTTTTATCAGATCTCATATATGTATGCGCGCGCGTGTGTGTGTGTGTGTGCATATATGTGTGTGTATACATATATATACACACTTAGGAAAAACTTCACCAACATATTCTACAAGTGAAAACAAGAAAAAAAAATGTTATATAAACATAAACTTATAAATGCTTTATTGAAGTTATAATAAAAATACAAAATGATAACGGATTGATGTTTCATCGATATAGCATAGGAATACATTGCTGAATGTTTACTCAAATTTTAATGTTTACTTGTTGAGGTCATTGATTTGGTCATTGACTTATGTTAAAAACTAATAATGCGTTAGATCTCTGTACGATTTCGTATCAAGATGCCGCGAGTCTTTTAGATTCATGAATACGATGACATTTCATTTGTGGTTTTTGTGATGGAAATAGTGTAAGTTGTTATAAGAGAATGTCGGCAAAAATTCCCTCAAAGGAGAGTATCACATCGATCAGTGAACCATAAGAATTCATGAAAAGAATAGGCTCGGTTCATAATATAAGACAAAAACATCAATTTTATAGATCAATATATAATCGAAATCGCTCTAAAAGAATCTAATAAACGTCTTTGATAATGATTTGGGACAAAATATTCGAAGAGCTTCATATCAACTACAAATATCCAGATCTACAATCTGGTGAACATTATATGTGATGGGAAAGATATCCATATCATTACACGCGTGTACAGAAACTTTTATCGACAGATTATGAGAAGAGGATACGTTTTTGCGAATGGTATATGCGTGCAGTCCTCGATAATAATTTTCAGTCAAATATTTTGTGAATGCATGAATAATATTTATGAGAGCCGGTGTTCTAAATATGCGTAATAACTAATGGAGATATGAAAATCCTTATAGTGTCTGAGAAAGAGAGAGAGAGAGAGAGAGAGAGAGAGAGTTTCAATAGCAATTCAAATGCAATGTATGAGCGGGAATATGCAACAATCACAGATACTCTCGGACTTATTTTTTATTTGAAAGATTAACTGCACAATTTTTTTTGGATTTCCTACAAAATGAATTGCAGCCAGAATTGGTAGGAGATATTTCATCAATTATTATATTATTTCATCAAAATTTATGGATTTAATTAAATGGTTGTCCAGCACAGAATGCAGCACCAGTACGACAATGGTTAAATGATTATTTTCCCCCTCAATGATGGATAAGATTGAGGAGGATCAATTCTTTGGCCCCCAAAATCACCAGATATCACGCCATTGAATTTTTATTTATGGAGAACTGTGAAAGAAAAAAGTTTATCAAACCCGAATTAATACATGTCAAGAGTCAATGCAAAAAATTCGTGATGCATTTGTTGTAATTTAAAAAAATCAAGAAGAAATTAATAATGCAATAAATTCTATTTTTCTCGTATCAGTTTTGTATTCGTAACGATGGACAATATTTTGAAATGGAATTATAATAAATCTATTTCTATATAGCATTGAACAAAGAAGCAATCCGTTGTTATTTTTGTATTTTCGTTATAACTTTTCAATAAAGCATTTATGAAGCTATGTTTATATAATATTTTTTTCTTGTTTTTACTTGAAGTATAGTTGGTAAAGTTTTGCCAAAAAAACTGGGACACTCTATATATACATATTATATAATTGTCTAATAACCAAATGTATTCTGTGATAGGTACAATTCCTGGAGAAACAATCCAGTAAGGTGGAGTTTACTCAAATGCTGAATGGTATCAAAGATCTACGAAAGAATAGTTTTAAAGAAGCTGACATTATGAAATCTGCATTAGCAAGCGAATGTCCTAATGATGGTCCGCTGGTTGACGAGGCAAAGAACTGCTTGAAGAAACTCGCGAAGACGACTAATGGCTTCACATCAGTGATTTCACGTGTTGACTCTCCATGCGTACGCTCATCAAACAATATTGTTAATCGTTTAACCGCATGGGCAAAAACATTCACCTTCGACTTGTTTCGCAAGTTTTTCGATCCCAAAGCCTTTCCCGGATACCTAAATCTTTTAATGAACTTCCTCGACAATTTTACTCACGGTTTATCCGTGGGTGGATCGTTCCTAATTTCCTTCCGTGTAGGTGTCCTCAGTACGTTCACTATTTTGGTGCATGAAATACCTCATGAGGTTGGCGATTTTGCTATTCTATTACGAAGTGGATTTAGCAAATGGGATGCTGTGCGGGCACAGTTAATCACGGCTAGCGGTGGGATCGTTGGTGCTTTGGCAGCAGTCTCTTTTTCTGGTAGTTTAGGTAAATAATATCTTTCAAAATTTGTGAAGTGTAAGATAATATATAAAAAAAACTTGATAAAAATAATATAAGATAAATTAATCTAATAATAATATAGTTGTATCTTTTATTAGCTTAACGATAAAAATTTTGGTATTGACATTACATTTTATTAATTTTATTTATTTCATTGTATCAAGTAATTTTTGAAATAATATTTATCTACTATAGATAATCTTACTAATAGTACCTATTATCTATTACGTGGAATTTATTTTATTGAATAGAATTTATAAATTTATATATCTTTTTCAGAGGAAAGAACCAATTGGATATTACCATTGACCGCAGGAGGATTCATACATATTGGTTTAGTAACCATCCTGCCTGATTTGTTAAAAGAAACGAATACAAAAGAATCTTTGAAACAATTTGGCGCTTTACTTTTGGGAGTTGTTATCATGGCTGCACTGATCTTTATTTAGGTCAAATATATTTCATTATAAGAATTATAGCGAATTCAATTGCCGCAGTGCATATTAAAGCCGTTATAGAATAATCTAATTTGAGTATAAAAATGATATATAAATATTTTAAATGATACATGTGTGTGTGTGTGTGTGTGTGTGTGTGTGTGTGTGTGTGTGCGCGCGCGCGCGCGCGTGTGTGTAAAATACATATTTTAAACAGCACAAAATCTAATAAAGCTTTCACGATTTAACTCGTTTCTTTCGTTACATTTAAATTAAATACATATCTTTATTATTAATTTGTACATGACGACTTTATATGCACTAGTATACAATCGAATTCACTATTAACTATGCAGAGAATTTCTATTATGTTGATGTAAATTTCAGTTATGTGTTATCGCTGAATTGATAGAAAAATGACACGTCTCAAAATTACCAATTTTTCATACAGAATATTTTTACAGTTCTGAATTGGAACAACATTTTAATTAGAATAATGAATATGCAGTTTTTTTCTTTCCATACTGTACTTTCAATTATAATATAATATGATCTTTAAAATTATATTATGAGTTTTCAAAATTTGAATACTGCAACCTTAATACAATCCTATAGTATATATATTTCATCCCTTAATACAATTATATAACTTTTTCATATGAACAAGTGAACTACAAATGTATCATTTTTTCCAAAGATATATTGATTTTCACGAGTCATTTTTTTACGTGTA
>NW_017304207.1:613856-651066 GCF_001594115.1 Trachymyrmex septentrionalis | reverse complement strand
GATTGATTTTCACGAGTCATTTTTTTCTCGTCTACAAAAATTCTAATTTTTTTACGTGTGTCACTTTTCTATCAACACAGCGATGATATGTATCAGTACAATATTTTGAAGTTGCCATAAAATTATATAATACTTTTTCTCTCTATATTATTTAATGAAAGAAGACTTGTGCACGTACGAGGAATGCCTTAACACATGAAGTTGCACACGTATAAAAGAACGTATGAGAAATGAGAAGAAGGCATGAAAAAGCATGTCAAGACATTCCTGTTCCCATCTGTACACACAGTGCAGCGTCACAAATGCCTTAACGCTTTAACATGCCTTTTTATGCCTTCTCATTTTTTTCTGATGTCTTCTCATTCCTTCTCCGATACTCTCGCGCAACTTCGCGTGTTAAGGCATTTGTGACGCCATGTACAAGAGTGCTATGTCTTATTTTGAATTTTGAGTACGTAAAAATAATTTTTGTTTAAATCATACATAAAAGAGTTTATTGTCGCTGTTCCTCCTTGATAATCCAATTTCGAGTTAAGCAACAAGGGCTAAAAACTTTTGTACTAAGAATATTTTTCAATACTGATGAAATATTAGTCTGAGATTATTGCATTCTTTCGGTGAATACTATAGAGAAAGAGAGGGGAAGAAAGGGGTGAGTAAATGAGTAAATGAGTGAGTGAGCGAGTGAGCGAGCGAGCGAGCGAGCGAGCGAGAGAGAGGGAGGGGGAGGGAGAGAGAGGGAGGAAGGGAGAAAGAGAAAAAGAAAAAGAGCAAAAACAAACCAAAAATAAAGAATTTGTATACTATTTTGTCAGAATTAAATTACTTGTCGCGTTATGACAAAATGACATGAAAAGTACTGGTATATCTCATATAATTTATATTATAGACACATAAATTTTTCATAGCTAAGATAATATTAATATTATTTTCCAGTTTGTATACTAATAATTTTTTCTAATAATAAAACAATTGAATACCAGTTAAAAATTTAATTTAATTTGAAGTATTGATGATTCTTCATAATAACGACTGAGATATGAATATATAATATATATTATAGGTTTATGCATATTTTGAATTTTTTAATATTTCCTTCGTGCTGTGAATATTTGCTTCAAAATATAAACTGTTTTCATGAATAATTATTACCAAGTATAAAGTTAATTATAAATCTAAACTATTTCCATATTATCCAAATTTTTAATTCTTTAATTTAAATCATAAAATGTTTAATTGATATTGTTTTGTTAGTAGAAAGAATACTGAGTAATATCAGTATCGCTTTACGATAAAACTATATTTATGTGTCTGTTATAAATTATATACAACTGCACAACAGAAATTCACATTATATATCTTGTCATTAATAATGTGATAACAATTACATGTATGTACATATATGAGGCTATGGAGAAAAAAATTACAATAGCATTAAGTTCCTTTTTATTCATTGCAATTTAATTATAATAAAATAATATACAAACTCTTTCCTTTTTCTCTTGCTCTCAAATTTGATAAATTCCGAGTTTAGGTATAGCAACCTTTCTAATCATATATAATAAAACTTATAAAATCGCGCATAGAGACGTAAGATTTTGACTAAAATCTAAATGAGTAGACTAGACAAAATGAAATTAATTATATTCCTTTCGTCTACGTCTTTACTAGTATTAAATATTCACAATGTATTCTTATATTTTGTTACAAATATTCACAGCAAAAAGGAAGCTCCAAGAAAAATTCAAAGTATGCATAAACCTCCAATATATTTGCATCTTCATCGGTATTAAGAAAAATTATACAGTGATAATATATATTTTCATTAAGATTAAAGTATATCAAAAGACATAGTTATTGCGTTAAGTATTGGTATATCCATAAAAGATACTCTATTACGTATCTTTTTCAGGTCGAGCTTCATATTTCATTAGATATTTAGACATATATAATTTAGATATAAAATTTAGATAAATATACCTACGGGATATAAACTTTGTTAAATTTTCAATTTGTAAAGGCGAGCAGAATTTTCAGAAGGAATTTAGCTGTTGTAATTTTCTCTCGGTAGCCTCGTGTATCATGCGTGATGTTCATACTTTATGAGTTACAAAAGATAACGCAACCCTTGTACTTAACAAGTAAAAACAAGGTATTATTTCATTCAAATGCATGATACAAGAGTGCTCTTTCTTGCACCTGTAAATAGAAACCCTAGTTGGGGGAACTGGTTAAAATTAATACTTTTTACAAAAATATTTTCTATGTATCATACAGTTATATATAAATGAAACTGTTCATATCTATGTAATCTCTAATTCGCTATGATTTGTAAATAAAATATACTATTCTGCGATTGTTTATATTTTATACTTCTTTCATATTAAATATATATACTACAGGAACTTTCAGATAACATGGCATATAATCGGTACAAAATAATTTATTAAGTAATTATATATATTTCTAAAAAAAAAATATAAGTTATTTTTACTTGCTATGTGATAGCCAGATATATAACTAAAGTCTTATACATATTTTATGTACATATATTTCAGTCGTTTTACTTTTCAAATGATATTTTTTAATTATTCCTCACATAATTATGAGGTATACATGAAATATTAATTGAGCTGATAAAATCAAATATCAAAAGTTCCCGTCTCTTGAAGGGAAAAACATTAAGACGTTTAATTGTTTGATAGGCCAATAGAAAGGAAAAATTCTTACAACGGGAAAATCGTTATAAGTATAACTAACTACTATGCCATTCATTAAATAATGAATTAAAGTTTAACTGACATCTATAATGACATCTGACTAGTATTTCATACTTTGGATGCAAGAGACGAGAACCGCATTTTTCACATCAATCCTGTAAGTATGACAATCTATTTACAGTAGGAATAGAATAAACACGTTTAGAATAACAAAATATTTTTTTACTTAGATTTTCCTAAGATCTAGAAATTGTAGCTAATCATTTTCGTCTGCAGATAGTATTCTCTTTTTCAAGATTACTTTTTAATAATTACTACGATAATAATTTTAATTTTCTTCTCTTGACAAAACTTACACTGACAAATACATATTAAGTAAGCTCTATGCTATTGCACATGATGATTGCACATATCTATTAACATAAGACTGGAATTTAATTTAGTCTTTGATATACTTTCGTATATTTTTATAGTTAGTTTAGACATTAATTCATATTCATAGTTCATCATGAGGTGCTTCAAAAATAGTTTCTTTTAATCTTTCAATCAATAATACTAAACTCTTCAAAACGTCTGTTTCATCCACAGTGAGTTTAATATTAGGATTTTGATAAAAGTATAAGAGATTATTTATAACTGGTAAAAGCAAAAGCTCAATATTCTTAAATTCAGTTTTACAAATAGGAGATATCGTGATCATGCTATCTGAAACTACTTCGAGAAAATCATTATTTTCTATGCTAAATTGGCCAGTTAATTTTTCTTTGAAGCATTTAACCATTAAGTTACTTAGGAGTTTACAGTAATCGTGTCTCAGTAATTTTAGCTCAAAATCTGTAATAGCGTATTCCCTCATTCTCTGTTGACGCTGTTCGGCATCATGAATTTCTTCTAGGTTTCGTCTTTCGATTGTTAGATCGTTAATTAGTTTCATTGCTTTCATTTGTATATGTAATTGATCGTCGTATAAAATCTTGCCAAGTAACTGCAAACCGCCATGATCAATCCAAGCTTTCTGAGCAGCAGGAAACTGGCGTATTAAGGCACTTAGAGCAAAGAGACATCTGGATTTTACTTCAATTTTATTATTTGTAGACAAGACGTGCAACACTTTTTGAATAAAATCATTTTCCAATGCCTTAGCTTGCACTTTTGGATTTGATTGGGCGGCTGCTCCTAAAAGGCGTAATGCTTCCGATTTTATTTCATTATTAGTTCCATTAAGACATGGTGATATAATCTTAGTCAGCCTACAATAAAAAAAAGTTGATTAAAATTGTATTGGTAAATTGTTGTCTTCAAGAAAAATTATATTCATTTATATTTACCCATCCATGTCTGAGAATATTTTAGCATTGTCTATTTGATGAAGAAGATATTCTAAATTATTTAAAATATCCAATACTTCTTCAATCTCTATACTAGTTAACGTTCCTGTAGTGATACTACTTTTATAAGATTGAAATTTCTGGAAAAACCTTTTTAATAATTCTGAATCGCTTGTAACATTAACTTTAAGAGCATTAAGTTCCTCTTTCAAAGTTTCATAAAAACGTTTGAAACGTTTCTCAGTTTTTGGTCGAGTTTCTCCATCCTAGAATGAAAAAGAAAAGAAAAATATAATAGATTTGAAATTTTTACTTGTTAATCCTAAATTTGTAATAAAAAATAATTTATATCTAGATATACAATTATTAATATAATTTAGATCTATAATCAAGATGCAATATGTTAAAATATGGAACGAACAAAATCTTAAACATAATTGCAATTGTTAGATGCAACATGTGTTAATCCATTTCAATTCCAAATTCCAACAATTGGAAATTTTTAATTCTTAATTCTCCGTCTGTAATCATTTTTACTTCCTATGTCTATTTGGGTCTAGCCTAAGTTTTCTTGTTCTAGGCTTTCAAAAATTCAGGGTTAATTTCTCTGTTACATTACTAAGTAATTTTTAACTGAAATGCTTTCATCTAACAAAATTTGAAATTTGAGCAAAAATAGGATACAATTTTGAAGATACAATTTAAAATTTGATATGCTAAAAGACCCAAATAGTAGGCGGAAGATTAAATATTTAAAATAAAAAAAATAGTTACATTCATGTTTGATATTTCTGCTGCTTCATCTTGCTTAAGCTTTTTCAATCTCGCTTTCAATTCGTCGATAGGAAATTTCAAAGAATTCAAAGATTCTGAAACTTTTTTTATTTTCATAGAATCCGGCTCTTCGTTTTCTAGAACCGACTTATCCGGATGTAGTGTCAATGACTTGGAATTGGATCGGTTTGTATTTTCATCTTCTTCTTCTGTATCATCCATCAATTTAGCCTCTGTTACTCCAGTCGCAAAATTATGTCTCACGTGAAGTCCCTTGGGAATAGGAGTACCTGATAAAAAATTAAATTTTATTAATCTTAAACTAGAGATTAGATCTTTATTCTTATTATCAGCACAAAATTTTAGAATATTTATAATTTAATCAAAATTTTTTAATCTACAATTCTTGTATTAAGATGCGTTTATGTGACAAAATTAATTTTATTCATATAGTTTAGCATCATACATATTTCATTTAAAAAACACAAGCTATATATACTTTCATGATTATTGATTATTCAAAAAATTCTCATTTAAAGCTTTCTTGAATATTTATGTAGAGCACAAATCCTAATATTCATATTCATCTTAAAAGTTCTAGTAAAATTTTAATATTTGTTAAAAAAAGAATCATTAATATGCAATTTTGAACGATTTTAATTTCTTAAGACTGTGTCTTCTTGGACCACGTAATCCAATCCGAACGTACGTCACTGGAGGCACCATTCGGACAGGCCGACCACAGAATTCTCTCTCTCTCCTCTCTCTCTCTCTCTCTCTCTCTCTCTCTCTCTCTCGCTTTTTCTCTTTCTCTCTCGCGATTCCTTATTTAAAACAACACGAAGTAATCTCCGAAAATCTCGCATTACACAAGACTACGCTCTGTCCTCTTTAAGAATGTCGGAAGGATTGGATTATCGCATTTTCGCCACGGAAGACTGCACGTACGGCGGATTTGACTGACGTGGTGTCAAACGGAGCGACGGTTCTCGGTCGGCGTAAAGTAGTCCCACGGTCGCGGGCACGACCTTGATGAGATACTTACCCTTTTTCACCGTCTGCCATTCGTGCGTTGCCACGAAAGCGCTCTCGTTTTTTTCAGCACTGCCGAAAATTGCAAGCGGCAGATACAACAGCAGGATGCACGTGTCAACACGCATTCTGATAAGGACAACACGACGTCGTCGTCGTCGTCGTCGTCGTCGTCGTCGTCACGCCGGAGTAGAGGAACGCGTACGGCTGCGATTGTTCACAGGCGAACCGTTTATGCGCAAATCTCGGGATCGTTCGTCATCAGCTGGCGCAAAAGCGACGTGAAATTATCAGCGTGATGCTCGGCATGACATTTATCGCGGGACTCGCGAACAACTCGTTCACGTGTTGCGTCCGCTATTTATTGCGTCTGTGTGTCAACCAATGCGCCGACGGTAGTTGCACGCGGTCGCCACCAGAGCCGACCGACAGCCAATGAAGAGACGCGACGTTGCCGCCTCCGTCGCATTCGAATCTTCTCGTGCATTTCGAAAAACTGAGTAATATTTTATTGTAAAAAATAAGGTTTATTTTTTTCATCGCTGCAGTGGAGTGCACTAAACCTTTCCTTCTCCTTTTGTCAAGTTATGTATGTATCAAACATACATAAATATACTTATTTCAAAACATATACATTTTTTATAAACTTTATGAATAAAACTAATTTTTTCATTATATTTGACATTTCATTTTAAAGTACAAGTCCAAGCAAAACAAATCAAAATAACATCAAAATGACTAATTGTATTACTAATTGAAAAGTGACTTTTAGTAATTTTTTTTCCAAGACTGGCATCAACTTTTCAGTGGCAGTGTATATATTGAAACTCGGCTTAAACCCGCGCGTATTTCACTATTGGAGATTGAGAATTGCAAATTGAAGATTAAAATCCAGCCAATCAGAACGGTATGGATTAAAATTATAAAATTATCTGATCGAATTCTAATGACTGTGTTTAGCAAAACATTTATTATAAAACTGTTGGATTTTTTTTTCGCTTTTGATTAAATTGTATTTTTTACTTTAGAGGAATGATTCTATCTCAGCAGACAATCATAAAACGAAATTTTTTCATTACTACCTTCCATGATAAAAATTTTCATTTTTCACGCTTCATTTTAGGAAAAAAGTTACATGATCGCTACAGTTATAAGATTGAGTTGTTCTACCATTCAATAAACTTGAGCTCACTCTCTTACTCTCTTTGTTCTTACTCTTTTCTTATGTTTATTTGTCTATTAAAACTGTTGTGTTCTGCTGAACGCAGTCATTCTTTAATTTGCAAAAATATCCTCAGTCTCTAATACATAATATATAACATATACTTTAGTTAAGTTGTAAACAGACTTATAATTTTCAAACTGTTGATCATTACTTAGAGAGAGAACGGACTTTATTTATTTATATCCGTGTGAAATTATTACATAGCAGTAGTACAATTAACTCGCTAAAGAGTATTATAGCGTTATAATATAATTGCGTGACAACTGCAAATCGAACTTTAGATCGAATTTCATGTGAAAATTAATGTTTTCTTTGAGAAGAATTCTACATCACATGGAGTTATATACACATATAATTACCATAATTCACTTAATATTAATTAATATTAATTAATCTTTCAATCTAATTAAATAATATAAAGTAGCTAAGTATTTTGTATCAAATATAATACATCGATATGCATTACCGTCCATAAATTCAGAAATAATTTTCTCGTATATCAGAAAACCGTAGAGAAGCTTTCAAAAGTTAAAAAGATTGAGCTATTAATTTATTTTTGGTTTTACGATATTTTGTTCTTAGATTACATAAAAACTAGTTTTTAATATTTTTGTTTTATTTTAAAGCGTTGTAGTTTGATAAAACATTATCGGAAAAAATTAACGAAAAAGTATTTAAAAATAAGATCTTTTAATTTTAAGATGGTTTCTTTTAATTGATACGAGGTGATTTTTCATAATAATATCGAATTTTTTGTAATTTTATAAAAATTCATTTTTGTAAAAAATGTTTTTTATTTTGAAATTAATCGATTTTTACTGAAAAAAGAAAAATTTTTTTCTTTTAATATTCTAGATTCACATAAATTTTTCCAAAAATTTTTAAGAACTTCTTTATAAATTTAAGCCTGAGACACACTTGAAAAACACAGGCTATAGAAAAACATGAAAAATGGGAAATTTTTTCATTACTATCTTCTATGATAAAAATTTTCATTTTTCATGCTTCATTTTAGGAAAAAGATTACATGATCGCTACAGTTATAAGATTGGGTTGTTCTACCATTCAATATAAACTTGAGCTCACTCTCTTACTTTCTTTGGTCTTACTCTTTTATTCTTATGTTTATTTATCTATTGATTAATTAAATAAATTATCACATATAGTTTATCCGAAGATAGACCTTAAGAGTCGTATTGTGTCGTATGTTGAAAATATTGCACAGGAAAATGTACAAAAATATCATAGTATATAATAGATTTCTCTAGTATTTTCGTATGCGATACTTATCAAAAGTAAAGCTTCAAACTTTGAAAGAATTTAGAAAGATTCGGGAATTGAGAGTAAGACGCTTTAGAGTTTGGCCGCCAAAGTTTGAGCGGTGAGCGGTGAGCGGCGACGGTGCGGATCGCAAACGGCAACGCCGGACGGCGCCACGACCGACCAATCAGCGCGCAGAACGTAGTCCTGGCGCGCAAGGCCAGCTAAGCGAAACTCATTTTACTACGCGTTCGTACGACGACCGGCACGTGCGGCGGCGGTGGTGGCGGTGGCAGCGACCCGTTCCCTACCAGCCAAACCCTACTTCCCTCGCGCAGTAACACAGTAACCGTTGCGCGCGCGGCGTTTTGCTCTCACGCCTCTCACGCTCTCGGCTCTACTCCATCACCGCGCACGGCACGCACACGTCCACTGCACCGTCCTCACGGGTACATCCACGCGTCACGAGAATCCGTTAATAGCAGACCGATCGCCATGGCAGAGGAATATCTATACGGTAAATATGAACGGCCACGATGCCACGTTCGCTGTGGCTTTGCTATTTCGCGACGCACGCGGATACTTACGTACCGTCGGCCATTTAAGCGCGAAGGGGATGTACTGGCCGGAGACGCCGGCTGGGCTTTCGGCCATTGCGATACGGCAGACTCTCGACTCCCGTTGCAATCTTCGGACCCGGCGGGCTCAGTCACCGGCCGGTGCCGTTCTCTCGCCACGAATACGACTTAGTGTCTTCTATGTTCAGGAATCACCCTAGAGGGACCGAATGCAAGCGAGGTATGGGATCCGGAGCACAAGAACGACGACTCGGACGGCGCGGCCCAAGACATCGGCGCCGATCAGAAGCTCATTATAAAAATGGTGAGTGTGCCACGTTCCGGCAATCGACGGGATGACGACAGGGACGTCGCCGTCGCTCCGTATCTAGCGAGCTTGCCTATGGTTTCTCCGCTGTGTCTAGTAGAACCACCACGCTATCGTAACATTGTCGTCTCCACGAGCTAGTCTTTCGGGCGCCTTCCTTCATTCGTGGTGGGGCGTACAGTTTCCATCGCACTCGTCGGCTACCGTTTCTTCTACCATGCCGCGTGTTTCCGCATACCGCATTTTCAATCGTTGTTCAGCTAGCATCATTTAGGAACACCTCGATTTTTTCTTTGTAGCGCTCCTCGTCACCGTCGTCAATTAACATTTCGCGCGCGAAACTCAATCGTCAATTTCTAGTCTCGTTCAATTCTTCAATCGTGAGAGATAACCTGAGTGACAGTCGGCCACATTGCTCGGATTTTTTTGCTTTTCCTAGGATCGCAAACATTTCTCTATGTCTGAATCATTCAACGATTGTCACGAGTCCCCTGAAGCAGATAAGAAGGCTTTTTACAAAATTATGCTCGCTGCGTTGTGACGATATGATTGGTAATGTTTTTCCGTTATAATTGCCAATTCCTCTAACAAATAGATATCGGAAAAGTTTGATGCTTGGCGCCATTTTTCACAACGGCTTCGCCCTTCCCCCCCACTTTGTATTAAATAAGACAGGGCTCTATTATATGTCGCGAGATAAAAGATTTTAACGGAAATTTAGTTTGCGGTTAAGCTTGATTTGATTCGATTGAAAAATTGAAATTCTTCTCGATCACAATATGCGAATTAAATTAATAGAACTTGATAGGGTACCGGTTATCGAAATATTGCAGCACACAAAGTTAGTATAACAAAGTAAATATTAATGAACATTCTCATCGCGAGTAGTTTTATAAAAATTATATATAATACATTACGTTTTATCGTAACATTATTTTTTAACTTTTTAAAAGTATATTATAATGACTAATAATTATAATTTTTTTATTACATTACCTTAATCATTTTCTCTCTTATATATGTGCGTTTTGTGCTTCTCATTGAATTTGAATATTACAAAACTATTTTTATATCTTCTGTTTATTATTATAATAATATTTGTGTATAATTGTTTTTTCGGTGACGAGCTGTTTTCTAACCTAGAAAGATAGAAATTGATCAAACTTTCTAAATGTATGACAAAAATATTTGAGATAATATATATTTAATGGGTCTGTTCTTTATTCCTATATTGTCTGAACTGCCTCAGACAGTGCAATAAGTTAAAGCAAAACAAACTTATATTAGTTTACTTCAACTTATTGCACCGTGTACACCAGTTCAGATAGTGCAGTAATAAAGAACATATCTAAAAATAGTACAATTATAAGAAATTTAAATATATAACTTTTTCTTAGTCTTTTGTTTATAAGAATTATTGACTGTGATTGTTATAACATTGAGTTTGAATTTTTGTATAAAATCTTAAATATCTGTAAGAATTAATAACCAAAATAATTTTTATTAGTATCCAATATTATATTTTATTATTTATTCTATATTTATATAGATAATTTCTTGTATAATGTTTATCGTAAACCTTTTAGGCTCTTCTGGGACCGGAGGCTAAACCTGGAGAGCTTAACGTCTTGCAGGTTGAAGCAATGGGATTAAAAGGACCCATAAAAACTCCAATTGCTTTGTTGGAGATGGGAAAAACGGCGCAGATTATTCTCGATCTCAGTTTCCCAGATCCTCCAGTCACGTTCACGTTGGTTAAGGGCAGTGGACCAGTTCATATAGTAGGACACAATCTTCTTGGTATGTATCCCTACATCAAAAACTAATTTTACTTAGTAAATTTATAACTAACATCTAAAAAATTGTGTTTGTCTCATTATCTTGGAATTAAGTACATGTTTTAGATACTACATTTCTATTACATACAGTGAAATATTTTTTTATTACAAATTCTTATTGTCACATATGCAGAATGAGAATTGAACTCTGATGTTTTGCTTGACAAGTGACTGTTCTAATGTTTAGAGTTATATTCAATGCCCCTGTGGGTTTTATTTCAGATTATTAAATATTGTGCTACTCATATTGTATACAATTCAATATAAAACTTATCACAAACTATAAAAATCAATGCCTTAAACGATCTTAAATCTCTTGTATGATAAAATATTATGTACATCACGTAAGCATTTTCTAACAAACTTATTTAAAAAATATACATTACTAAACTTTAGCAACTATTTCTTAAATTATTAATAAAAAGTTGATATTTTTTTATTTTGTAATATTTATAAAAGTTTATCAGGATATACTAGCAAAGGTAATAAAGTTAAAATCAAGTTAAATGACAATAAATAAAGGGCAAGGTAAGAGTCAAACACATTTTTTAAAATTGTCAACAATGACAATTAAAAAAATAGAGAAAAGTAAAATTGAAAAAATATATAATAAAATAAAAACTCAGTTTAAATACAAATAAATTATAAGTTTCGGCTACCGGATTGAGACCTCTTCAGACATTAACTTATCGAAAAAAATTGCAGTACAAAATAAATTATTGGAAATGTTCGCATATTCACTATAATCACAGTTCGGGTGAGTCTTGATGTAGAACTCGACATTATTCACATACGATTGAACAGTCAAATGTGTTTCATATTTCTTAGAAAAGTTCTAGTTGATAAAAAAGATAAAAAGACTTCTTACGAAAAAATAAACGCAGCTAAATTAACATACCGGAATTCTAATAAGTAATTAAAACTCACCAAAAATCATATGTAAATTATTCAAACAAGTGTATCCATATAAGTATGAAAAATCATTAGAAAGTTAAGTAGAATATAAAATTAAGTAGAACGCAGATGTGTAAGACGGACATTGTGTATCGATTATTATATACGCTTGCTGATACAGATCACTACGGACTGAGAGAAGAGACGAACTGTCAGTATCGAAAAGTCAAACCTTATTTACAATAAATATATATGCCTTATGAAGACCTTCAGTGTCAGTTTGTAAATTTAAACTATTTTTCTGCTTTTTAATATTGAGCATCTCTCAAAAATTAAGCGTTTCCTATAGCAAAGCTCTTCATCTAAAATTTTAACATTGTCCCATTGGAAATCATGATCAAACTGCAACCTGTGCTCCGTTATGACAGAACGGACAGAAGTGTTATGTCTAATATGATGTTCTGTAATTCTGGTTTTCAATTGTCTGCCCGTCTGTCCAACGTATGACGCATCACAATTATTACACGATATCTTATAAATTACATTGCTCTTAGATGTATGGGGACAAATATTCTTTTATACTTTAATATATTTATCCATTTTATTCGTCCTAACTTGTCCTTTATTGTTATTTATTTTGTATAGAAAGAATCCTTCAATCTGTTAAATATTAAATATTAAAATCGGATGTCTTCTTAAAAAACATAAAAAAAATAATTTTAATAAAAATTTTAATAGATTATGTTCTACGTTAAAAAAATATATATATTATATGTTTTATATATATTTTTTATCTGCTTTTGCTTTTGAATATGTATATGTGATACATGCTAGTCTTTTTTGAATTATATATATAAACATTTTGAAATATAAAATAAATTTTATACACTATATATACATATATGTATGTATATATAAAAATATTAACATATGTTTAATTATAAAATAATACTTTAGTTCATTTAATACATTACACGATTTTACTCTTTAAGAATTGTAAAATAACTTTTTTATATATTATGAAAAATATTTAAAAAATACACAACTTGCACAAATACTACATAATAAAATATTTATTTATTTTATTTTAATTCATTATTTATTTACAACACAGCACTGTTTTATACATGACATTTTATAAACTTATTCAAATATTTATTTTTTTTTTCTTATTAAAAATTAAGAAATACTTAAATTTTTTTCTTATCATAGGTGGCCACATTGAAGAATTTGTGGATATGGATGATGAAGTGGAGGAAGATATTGATGATGAGGATGATGAGAAGGTATGAATTATTATATATATATTTTCAACTATATATATATATAATTGAAAATATATATTCTATCTATATCTAGCAAATTTTATTATAATAAATTTAGTAAATTTTTGCTATAAATCTTATGAGTGAGGATAAAAGAGGATAATACTGTATTTAATTTATTAATATCGATTTATGCATGTAGAATGCTTCTCTATAATAGTAGTAGTTGTAGTAGTAGTAGTAGTAGTAGTAGTAGTAGTAGTATGGAGATGGGTGACAAGACCATATCAGTGCCCCCTTTTGAACCTATTCAAAAGGAGATAATCATAGTCCGTTCTTATTTCAAGCTCATCTTAAGTAATATCTTAAGATGCAAATGCGACTCTGGTTGGTTCATGACATCTTAAGACTGTACTTAAGCAATTTTAAATAAGATTTAAATATGACTCTTAAATAAGACTTAATAAGACTTAAATAAGGCAGTCTTCAATAAGAATTGACTATGAATACTGGCTTCTGATTAGTTCATGACATCTTAAGACCTTAAGACAATCTTAAATATAAGAATCAAATATAAATACGACCAAAGAGTCACATAGATCTGAAAATTTCCTCTGCGACTTCCTCTATGTTAGTACGGATTACGAATTTTTCCGTATATATGGGATGCGGGATTTGAAGTCGCGACTTATCGGTTATGAGTTTGTCGCACGGAAGTACATCCCTTTTGGTTCTCTATAAAAATATGATAAATTTTTGAATACAGAATACGTCCGTAAAAATGTTATGACATAGTTTATATTATAAGTTTATATACATATATAAATAATTTACTATAGAAGAATTGCACCTCATGATAGTATCTTTAGTTTATCTTTACTTTCTATGTTGCTGTAGAATATATGAAATTATATTTAATAAATATCCATTTCAGGCACCGCGAAAGAAACGAAAACTTTTATCAGGAGATAAAAAAAACGGCGTTGAATGAGTACGGTCGTGAAAACATAGACAAATAGAATATTAAGATAAAAATCGACATTGCGCCATAGTATGTCTAAAAATATCAATATTGCATTAAGAACATTTTTTATTTTACTTCAAACTTTATCTTTTAAAATATCTTTGAAGAATTATAATTTTTAAGGAGAGGAAAAGATGGACGTGAACCATTTATAAAAAATCATAAATGTATCCCTTGTATTCTCATTCATGTTTCATGTTTTATTTTTGTAAAATAAATCTTATTTTGCAAAGAGTTGCTTTTATTTCTTACTAATCACGCTTCCTTTTTTTCCATTTTTGTAAAGTAATGTATTATAATTTTTTATTGGATTCTAGAAGATCAAATAATATTTGTTAATCGATAAATGTAATTCGTATCTTTAAAAGTCAAAGTTAGACTAACATATTGTGATTTTGAAATGTTAATTTGATTATAAAACATAATAAAATTTCATATATATTTTCTTAAAATTTTCTTTAAACTTATAGATGTAAATGAATTTTATATATGAATATATATTCTCATTTATTTTCTTATGTAATATAATATATTATGTTTAATTATTATTAAATATGGAAGTATATTATCAATTATCTTGCTTAACATAAGTAAATTGCATATGACTATATTTTATATTTCTTGTAGGATCCTGAAGATGAAGACGATGAAGATGATGAACCTAAGAAGAAGAATGCTAAATTAGCAGCTGCAGCTAAATACAAAAATCAGGCTAACAAGAACAAGAAAAAATAAACATGAGCCTTAACATTATGAAAATAAAACAAACTCTTAAGTTAAGATATACACATAAGTCCATCACTATCATCCGCATTTGTGCGAATCTAGTATCATTTCATCAGATTATCACACGATAAAACGATTGCCTTCCACCTTTTTAAAACACAACTGGACCAACAAAAAATTATTTTACGTGTAATTTTGAAATAATTTTGATTTTGTTAATTTAGGTATGAAAAAGTTTACTTAAAAAATATTTTGCTTTAACTAATCTTTTTTATGCTTCTGTTCAAAGTGAAGTTTATTACAATATTACCTCAATTATATAGACATTTGTATAGCATACTTGTATGCGTGCTCTTAAATATTTTTACAGGATAATGTATATTTAGTAACATAGGATTTAACATAAAAAAAAAATGTTGCGGCATGATTTTTATAAATGTAATTTCTCTGTCTTCAAAAAATGATATATGTATATTCTTATCGTATTGGAGTATATAATTTGAGACAAAATTGAATATTTTTTCCTTTTGATGATACTTTGTCATTGAAGAAAGAGAATATCTTGAGAACAAATATTATGTTTTTTCTTTTTACTAGACGACTTATTGAAATCCATGTTAAATATATAGTTTTGGTATGATAAAATAGTGTATTAAATGATTTCTGGCCCAGTTGTTATTGTAAAATTTATGGAAAGCACGAATGGGGATCCACAATGAGATTTTGTATTTTTTGTTTTTTCCGATATCGTGTTCATATCGATGCAATTCTTTCAAGAGATGCGAAAATATATTCTATCTGTTTAAACACGATTTTTGGAAATAATTCTCATGTAAAGAATTGCGAAGCTAAAACTTCAATATAATTTATTATTTTCGTGTGTACAAGATGGGGAGAGGATTATTAGTTACTCAAAAATTTTACTTACGTCTCTAAAGATATCAATATTAAAAAAAGAAAATATACACGTCATCTCAACATTCATTCCATTTGATGAAAGATAATAGAAATGGGAGTTACAGGTGTACTGGGTATATAAATGCTCTTACATCAGTATCATGTGCTATTGAAGCATATGTGATGGCATGTATAAAAAACGTACGTGCGATTGATACGTAGTCTGTACACCTATTTTGTACATATACGATATACAATAAAAAATTTCACAACTTTTAAAATCCGTATTGCTTGAGTAAATATTTATTTGAGAGTGACCTGCCATACCGTAACAAAGAATAATTTTTAATCTATTTTGTGTATTTTTCATTAATTAAGAACGATTTTGTTTATTTGTAAAGTGGAAAACAAATGTCTGTTTTATTGTTTGAAATAAGTACATTTCAAATCCATAAATATACAATATTTGTAATTATATTTGATACTTTAACGTTTTTTTATTTAAAGCGAGTTTTATAATCTATCGATCAATCGCATTATGCGTGAATGCAGCAATTACAATTGCGCATAATGCGATTAATCAATCGAATAAAAAAACCGTCTTTATTCAATGATTATGTATTTGACAAGTAACTTTTGTATATAGGTTATTTATGTATAATATATAACATGTCAAGTTCCCTTTTATTTTGTCTTGCGCATAAAGAAAGGACATCATAATTCTTTAGACACACTAAGAAGTTTTTAAATACAGGTTTTTCATATGTACATATAGAGGCAATTCCAAAAATTCGAATGTTGTAACTCTGAAACTTAATTATTAAAGTTAAATACGAAATATACGATATGATATAACCAATGAAATAATATAAATAGAAAATTATTGATATATATCTAAAGAAATTACGGAGAGAGATTGGCTTTTGAAGTTGGATATTGTAATATGCAGAATGTTAACTTAAGTAAATGTTCTACTAATGTAGAAAACAAAGTTTCTTATAGTAATGTGGAATCCGACATAGTTGATTATGAAATAGTAACCTCACCACAGGTATATTATATTTCACTTTATTACTAATTATTATGAATTGTAAGAGAATATCAAATTTCTGTGTATAATATGAGATGACCTGTACAAATGAATAATTGGCTAGAAAATTATTTTGTATTTTAAATATTTATTATTAAATTTCTTACAAATTAAGTTTAAAATTAAACACAATGTAATAGGCTCCAATGAATAAAATTCGAATAATCAAATTGTAAAAAGGAGTCACACTTGTATTGCTGTGTAATATTTATGTTTATAGTAGACTAACAATTAAGCAAACATACATACAGATGTTTTGACCTTTTCACATCAGGTCCTCTTCAGTGTAATAAAAATAAATGCAACAATTCTTCTTGATATGATCTCGATCTTGCAAAGAGTTTGAAATGTAAAATAGTTGCATTAATTTTTATTACACTGAAGAGGACCTAATGTGAAAAGGTCGAAACATCTATATGTATGTTTGTTTAATTATTAGTCTATAAACATATAAAATATTGTACAGCACGAACAATAAGCGTGGCTCCTTTACCTTTTTACAATTTAATTATTTGAATTCTTATAAATTATTATTATTTATAATTTTGAAATCAATAACTGATTTATAATTATATTTAATAGATAGCGAAATTGAATGAAGTTATAGCAAATTTAAAAGATGCTATACGAATAAAAGATGTACAATTAGAAAATTCACATCGAGAAAAAAGTAGGTTACTAGCAGAACTAAAGAAACAACAAAGATGCAACAGGAATCTGAAACGTAAGATTTAATCATTACGTGTTATGATTTTTTCAGACCGTATACATATATTAAATCTGAAGGTATGACTGTAATTTCTGATTGAATTATAATATAAATGGAATATTTTACATACTATATACTGTTTTACATCTATCTAAATTTATTCCATAAAATTAGAATTTTATCAACACAGCTTTACAGTTTTAGGTTTGTGTGTGTGTGTGAACTAATTCAACAAATATGAATGAAACAGTACACAGGGGTACATTCAGGAATTGCATTCAGATATAACTCTAGGTTCTAGTTTATGTTGTAAACACCAGTTCATCTTTCTTCCTTTTCCCTCTAGAAAGAAAGAAGAAGAAAAAAGATGAACTGGTACAAAAGTTCAGCGAAAAAGAACAGGCCTTATATTACGCTAAAGTGCACACCAAAATTATCTAGGCGTAATTCTTGAATACACGAGGTATATTCGGGGAGACACTATTAGCGCTATTTGTGTCATTCTATCTTCATCTTTTATATTAGACATAAACAAGGATAAAATGATACAAATAGTGATTCCTCGAACGCACCTATAGTGTTTCCCAGATTGAATCACCAAATTTAAAATATGAATTTAGGACCTTCCCAAGTAGAACAACAAGTCATTATGATATCAAAATAATATTAAAATGATTTTAAAATGATCATTAAAAGTCATTTTTCAATCATTTCCGTTTCATTTTAATATCATTTTGATGTTATCGTGACTTGTAGTTCTGCTTGGGTCAAAACAAACAAAATTTTCCTGTAGAAGTTCCTATAATTATGTAAGTCAATATCTTTAAAAAAAACAAAGCGTTTGCTTTCAGAGAAAAACTTTGTTTTTGAAGTTCTAAATTCATATTTTAAGTTTGGCGGTTTATAATCCAGGAACATCCGGTATATTAATTATTTTTATTGTAGAACAGTTAGATGGCGAGAGAATTGTCTATCAAAGAGAAAAAGATTATTTCCTTGAAGAAATGCAACGATACAGAGGCAGATATACAGGCAATGTGTCGAAGTTTCAGCAACAATGGCGTAAGGAGTTCGAAGAAGTGCAAGATTCCTTAGAACAAGAAAATAAGCAGTTGAAATCAGAATTGTTAGATAAAAACAAAGTTACTTATAATCTATGTGTGAAGTTCCTTCGTATGAAACATGCTAAAGACACATTAAGATATAAATTGGATCAGTTGCTGCATGAGCATTTGCTAGTAATGGCGGAAATGATGGAGAAATTAGACGAAGCGAGAAAGGAACTTAATTTAATTGTGTCAGAGAAATTTCAAGAACCGTTGCCTCTTAATAAAGCTAAATTCTTACAAGTAAATGATAATATATATGTTTGTTTTTCCTGTTTTTTTTTTGTCGTCCAAATCTCTTAAATTAAACTGTACATATCATATAAATCGTTAGGTTGTACAAAGGAATAACAGATTAATATATGAAAATGCAACATTGAAAGTGCAGGTCCATCAACTTACGCAAAATATAGACAAATTGAAAAGTCATATGCAAAGGCCGAAAAAGATTAATGTAGACACTAAAATCATTGAGAAATTAGCAACGCAAAGCAATACAAGGTATGTTGTACGTGGAAAAAAGAAACCATACCGAATTTTCACTGTAGCTATATTTTCAATATTAAATCAAATTTATCTAACATTGTTAATACAAAGTATAATTGTTTACATCTTTAGATTTGTTTTAAATAAAGCAGAAAAAATCGCTTTGATCTCTAAGTTATCTCCTGCTGACCATACTGCGGAGATGCTCTCGCAGGTGAATTCTGAGAGTGCAGATGACTGTGTACTTAATGATGCGACCGATGTTAAAAGGGATTTTAAAGAATTTCATGCAAAATGCGCTCAAAGTGAGCCAGGAATTGTAGAAACATCCATTATTTCTCAACAGAATAGATGATTCTTTGAAATAGACAATATGTGTATTTGTATAAATACTTTTTTCGTAAATGTTCAATAATTTGTTGAAGACACATGTGAAAGTATTATGATAAAATTGTCCCTTTTTTTTACTTATTAGAGATCGTCTATAAAAAAATTCCTTTACATAGTCGAAAGACAATGAAACAAGTTATAATTTGAACATAAAATATTTAATGTATAAAATAACCATGGGTGTAGCCAGGATTTCAATCGAGAGAGGGGGAGGGGGGAGCAAAAATTTATCTTCACACAAACTTAATATTAAAACTAATATGTCCGATGAATACAAAAGTTTGTAATTGAGCTCCAAATTGTATTTATTCAAAATTTTCACAAAACAATGTAATCATATATTCATTCAAAATTTTGAGTTTTCAAAAAATATTTATTCACAAAAAAATTATGAATATTTGACGAATATTCATATTCATTCAAACAAAATATAAACTGAAAAACAAATTCCAATAAGCAATCGTTACCTCTTAACTATAAACGGTATTTTGATGACTTTAAGTACAAAAAATGAATTTTATTTATTTTTGTCGTTGTAATATTCAGATTTTATAAAGGAAACTTAGAAATTTTGAAAAATATTTTAGAAAGATATACATTTTTTATTTATAAATCTATATTTGATAGAGCCATACATATTTCGATATAATTCCGGTTATATGACAGTAATGTTATAAATATTTCATAAGATATTTTGGGCGCGACGTTTATTATGGTCTGTGGACATTAAATTCCGAGATATATTATTTATTCTCAATAAAAATGCTGCTTAATCTATAGGTTAAACAAGGACATCTATCGTATAAGTCGCGGACTAAGCGCACGGTGTAATCGTAGCCATTGTTTTTATAGATTTCTGTTTTCTCTTGTAGGCTTGCAAGCTATGTGCAGATAATACAGAGTAAAAATGAATACGAAATGAAAATATTCGTAATTATATTTAAAAAATATTTATTCAAATGGAATGAAAAAATATTTATTCTTTTCTATAAATATTTTTTTTTTTCTATAATATATTTATTCGTTTCTTAACGAATAAAAAAGAAATGTATTCGAATGAGTATTTTCATTTATTTTTTATTCATTTATTCAAATATTAGGTGTATTCATCGGACATATTAATTAAAACTTATTAAAATATATAAATATTTTTTAAAGTTAGCCTTCGAGGATCTTCAATGAACTTCTTTATAAATAACGTGAGCTATATATTGAGCAGTGAGCGTTCAATTTTTTATCGTAAGAATGTTTAATAATGTACTTGGCAAATCATTAATATAACATAGATTAAAATAATATATCTTTACATATATGTATAATAGTTATCTATGTTTGCTGAATAATTGTTTCTTCTTACCAAAATGGGAGGAGGATAAGCATTCTTCCTTGTTTCTTTTTGTGTTCGCCTATAAAAGTAGTTAATATACCAAATTAATTAAAATATTACTATTATGATAAACATTTTTCCTCTTTTATCTTTTCCGTAAGCTTTAAAGTTAAAAAACATTTTAGAAAAAGTTTTTACACAATATAATTTTATACAAAAAAAATTCAATATCTTTGCGAAAAATCATTACAGCAAATTTTTTCAAAAAATATTAGAAATTCTAAGCTTTAAAATACATTATATTAAATTTTATCCAATAATGTTCCATAAAATTGCAATACTTTAAAGTAAGACAAAACTATTGCAAAAAATATCAATTTTCAATTTTATGTAATTTAAGAACAAAATGTAATAAAATTCACAGATTTACTGCGTAAAGCCCCCTATCTTTGCGCTTTCAAATGTATAGTCGGAACTTCTTTACGACTTTTTTTTAAATATTTAATTTTTCGTAAAAAAATTGAAGTGTTTCCAAACTTTTGATCAGGGCTGTAAGATTCATAAATATAGCTGTAAGATTTATAAATTTTTCTATCTATAAGCACATTTCAGCAATATTGCAGCAACATTTGCAACGTTGCAGTAAGCTTTTGTACGATATATCATGTATATAGATAACTTACTAATGATATCAAACATTAAAATCGCCATCTAATTGGAAGTACTTTTTCTTCTCTGTGTTCTGTACCAGACTACGCTCTCAATTTTCTGCATCACCAATTGCATACGCAAATTTCAACGCGTATTTTGCATTATCTTACAATTAGTTACGAGAGAGAGGTCATCGACTTAAACTTATTTTCTACAATCTGTATATATAGCGCTGACCAAAATAAGAATCTCAGAGTAATTAAGTGACACTAATTATTCCACTGTATTGACATCGTTGGGCTATTTTCTTCGTCTATCTAGTTGCGATGCATATTATTAAGTCCTATTAATGTGCAATTATAAAAGCTATTGTGGAGAATGTAGGAAACGATTGGCCAATACTTTTTTCATATAAGCCGATCTGCCTCTTTTCTCTCTCCAATAAAAGGTATCGACAAAATGCAGAAGGGACGTCAATCCGAGAATAAATTCGTGGGCGTTCGGCTATTCTGTATCGGACTGTTGCGACGATTAAAACGATAAAACGTACGATATGACGCATATATTTCTGACGTTTCTGAGAAAGTATAATTCTATGCGCAAGCCATTTGTCATATATATGTACAATTTCTCTCCGTCATCTTAGAAATATTATATATCTTTGTTATAATACATTCGAGAAAATGAAATAACTGATAAATAAACAAAAAAGTTTTCAAATTAATTATTAAATAATTCTGTAAAATTGCCTATCTCGACGTGATTTCAGAATTTTATAGACGTTATCTGACATTAATTCCACTTTACTGTAACTAGTTATTGAGATTCGGTAGACTTCATTAAAGCCGATGTCACCGATATGAAAATCACATTTCTAGGAATTCAGGAGAAAAACGGATTTCTCGACGTTCTCTTCTCTTGTCGAGAATCGAGGGGAAGTCGGGGTGTATCGAGTTTGCGATCGGAGTGAACCGTAGTCGCTTATCCTATTGTTGCAGCAGAAAAGAAAGAGAAATGCGGGTCAGCGGGTGGTTAAGTGCTACCACGGAAACCTTTAGGATAGTTTACCGCTTCGGCCGTGAGCTCCGGTCGTTTCCGAGTCCCCATTAAATACGCCGAGTTGCGAGAGTTGGACACCCATTGACTTCCGACGACGTCACACGGGAGATGTTTTCGCGATTCCACGGATCGAATACCGCGTGGCTCGCGCGCTCAGCTCCACACGGAGGGTGGTATGTATTAAAATGTAATGAAATGAAATGTGAATGTTGCCTCTGTGTGTTTGTATGTGTATCGCGTGTGCGCGTATAATTCGCGAAACCGGGAAACTACATCGACAAAGCCTGGTATTCTCGTCACATATTTAGCGCTAAATGTGGCGACTGTCCAATACCGAGTTTTATTTATGCGCGCGAATATCACGTTTGCGATGCTAAATGTGTCTTGCGTGAAGAATATAATGACCTCATGGCTTTAACCTTTCTATATAGAAGCGAGACATAATATGATTAGTAAAGCCAGTTCCATTCTAATACTGATCGCAAATAATGATTGAGAACCATGCAAATGGCAATCTTCTTTTATAGATATACATATAGATAAAGAATATTTAATATTTGATTTATCCAATATTTCAGAAATATGTATATTCCAAATGCGCGACTTAATACATCTGTAATCTCTTGTATATAAACGTAATTATATTTTTAAAAATCTTAAGTCTCTATACATATTTTATATTTTATCTGAAAAGAGGACATCCTTACTCATCGTTTTATTGTAAAATTATTTCAAATCGCCTAAGAGATTTAAAGTAGTTTTACGACATCATGTGAAATCTGGGCGGATTCTTCGTCAGGCGACATATTTTTTATTGTATTACAATAAAAATGATTGAAAATGGTAATAATGAACTTTTCATGCAATTTCCATGCAATAAAAATAAAACCTTAAAATCAATTACTGGGGCCATATTTTCGAAAAATATTACATACGAAAATGCACGAAAATATTATAACATACGTTACATATATTATAGATTTTCTTATTATAGATTTCCTTTGTATTTTTATATACGATATGGTTTGAGGATGCCCTCATACTTTACAAAATTACATTATTTTCATTAACATTTTATTTCATTTAGAATTAAACATTTGAAAATCATTCAGTGAAGTCAAATTTGAATAATTTTAGATTATATTATACATATAAAGTAAGTATTACAAAGAAATACATTTAAATAAAAATATAATAGGGATAAATGTATACGTTAACTAAATTAAAGTGCAAAAAAATATTCCCTCATGATTTAAAAAAAAAAAAAGATAGTATATAAGATGTTTTGCAAAAATTGCAATGCTTTTTATGCATAGAACAGATGGATAGGAAATTCAAAACAAAGATAGATCTTCAGCTTGAAAATCGCAACAATATCAACAGAAAAACAGGCAGTCTGTCATTACTGACAGAACACAAATTATAATTTATAATCATGAGTTTGAGTGGAATAACACGAAAATTTTTACAATTTAGGAAAAAGATAATTTCTGAAATATTAAAATTCAAGAGGAAAATAGTTTAAATTTATTGAACTTTTGCATCATACTTATATTAACATTTTAAACAAGATTTGATATAATAGCACAAAATTTTAACACGGTTAGATCATATCTACATGACAATTATTTACATTTTTACTAATGATATATTGTATTATTTCACACACACTTGCAATTTTGTATCTCGATTATTATTATCTTTTGTACTTGATTCGACACGTAGTATCGAATTTCTGGTACCTAGATACCTTTTTAAATTATAATTTGCATTTCAAAACAACCATACATCATGTTTGATATCCAGTTATGGTTTACAGCGGGTGAGTTATCGAACTTTTTCGGTAACTGTCTAATTCTCTCAATCATTCACTATTTTATTCTATAACATTTATTTAATCTAACATCTAATAAAACTGACTATTACCCTTTTTAAATATATAATGAAGAGACTCTTCCTGCTAGTGCAATCTAGGTTTTGACTGTTACGGCTATTCTCTTTACGAATTAACGGAATTGAATGCTTGGACATCGCTGATGATGGCTCAAATTAAGCCGAAACGTTTGAATGTTTTATAATTCTATATAAGGAATTTTTAAGGGTACGTTCGGAGAGCTTCCTACTAACGCTACGAACGCCATCCGTGACGTCATTATCGGTAGCGTTTGCCGCCATAACTTGCGCTATCAACGCTCTTGCCTTCGAGATAGTGCATGAGTAGCGTTAGCGTTTGTAAGTTTCATGAACGCTAGTAGTAGTGAAGGTAGTAAACTGTTTTCTGTCATTTCAGTTTCTTGTGGTTTCCTGTCTTTTCTGTTCCCGCCATTTTCATGTTGTCACATGTTGTCGAGGAGGTTATTTTTCTTAAATATTAAATCTATTTTATACCGTACAGTATAATTTCAAAGAAAAAGAGGATTACTTTGGAATAAAAAATTATTTACAGCGATGAAGAGCAGATATGTTCGGGGAGACGCTATCAACGCTATCAGTGCTACGTCGTAAAATAAACGCTAATAAACGCTAAAAATCGTTCATGGAACTCACTATCGCGCTATTGGCTATACGAACAGTGTTAGTAGCGTTTGCGTTGGTAGCGTATCCTAAATATATTGTATAAATAATAACACGCAAATTACCGCGATTAGTGCTTTCACTCGCCAGTCTTTTTGCGATATTAATTAAATTAGATCGAATAAATTAATATTCTATAATCTCAAAAATTATAAGTCCATAAGTTAGGGTGCAATCACAATAGAAGAATAAGGAATAATGATTTCAATCTATCAGATATTGGATACACTGGAATACATGGTTTTTGATAGGTTGGAATCGTTATTTCTTATTCTTAATTTCTTATTCCTTCTAATGTCGCCGCATCATTATAAATTTAATGTTACATGTTTCAAATTAAATTTACATATATGTATATGTAATGAACAAATATTTCTATTGATTTTTATACAATGATTTTATCATATTAACAATAAACCGATTACAAGGATAATATTTGAAAGAAGATGATTAGTTCCAACAGAATAATTAATTTGTATCTATAAGTATATACACGCAATGCATTACATAATAAATATTAAGTAATGTATTATGCGTATATTTACATACAAATTAATTATTCAATTTAAACTAATCACTTTTTTTTAATATTTCCCTTGCAGCTATATATCGATTTATTGTTAAACGTGATGAAATCATTATTATTTGTCCTACGAATTAAGGCTATCGCGATTCTACTTATGTATAGCTCCGGTATATACGCCGCACCTATCAAAAACTTAATTTATTATTATAAGTATTATTTAAAATTAAAGTAAACGAATTGTATCAGTAAAAACTTTGTAGTGTCTATTATTGAAAAAAATATTAAAAATCCGAAATATTTATATTTTGTATTAAAAAATGAACTTTTTTAAACCCTTATATTTTTGCCGTATATCCCATAGGGGTAGGAATTGCATATAAATAAGTCGTAAAATGACCCAATAACTCATAAAATGAATTTATAAAGTTTTATTAAGGAATAAGAATGGTAAATATGAAGTAATAAATAATAATTACAATCTTCCCACATGTATTACAAGTGTTATGACACGAGGTATATATCATGTAATGCGTTTATTGCATTTGAATTGCACACTGAATTCAATCTGCCCACTTTGTATGCTTTGAGCATATGTAAATCCCGCCCGCTAAAAATGCCGTATATCCCAAACATGCATCACGAAATAACCACTAAGTTTTTTGCACGTCTTATAGTAATTACTTTATGTAGATTATAATTTATGATTATGCGCTATTCAAATTGACAAATCGATTCAACTCACAATAATTTCATTAATATTAACAGTAAAAAACTGAAATCATTAACACAATACTAAAATAACATAAAGGCATGTAACAAAGTTGCGGGAAAATTACTCCCACTTCTTCTATTTTTTCTAACTTCTGCGGCGTAAATCCCAGCATGGCGTATTTGCCGGAGTTACCCTATATATCTTTCGTTGACGTTTCCCATTATAATATAATAGAATAAAAAATATTAAGAACTAATTGTAAGTATGGCCGCCAAGAGAAAATTAGAATTTCTTATTCGACCAAATAAAAATTGAAAAAAAAAAAAGAAAATTAAAACATCAAAAAATTTATGTAAAGGCTGAACACACTGTGACTTAATTAGATTTGTATTTTACGAGTCGACGTAGTTACACTTAATTATTTTTAATATTATACTTGATTTGCGGCTGTTCTTTATCGTGGGAGAATGCGTTTTATGTGTATTTTATACATAAAAATAATTAATAAATAATGTTTATATAGATGTACGTTTTTCGTGTAAAGAAATAATCGTATGAAATTAATGAATAAAATTAATATTTTATGGAATGTTGAATGTAAGGAAATGAGAACATATATTTATTAAGCTACCATTAATATAAAATTATTATACTTTGGAAAAATAATACAAAAATTGGAAAAATTAATTATTTAAACAAAAATCGCATGTATAATTAATTCTCAGCATCATCAGCTCCGCTGCATTCTTTATGAACCCATTCAGAACACAGACAGCATTGAAACGATCCAGTCGACGCAAATTAAAAATAACATAAATAATATCAATGTTATTTTGCTCTCTATAATGTAATCGTTATGTAACACTATGTGTTAAATAATTTATAGTATTTAAATTACATTTATATTGTGGAATTACAACATTGATGTCATGTTAATTTTAATTTATTGACTGAGCAGAGTACCATATCTACCGAATTCTTCGCAAATAGTGCATTTTTCATTGGGAGAAAACTTTGAATTATTTATGCGCACAATTTCCTGCCACGAATTGATATGATAGAAAAACAATTACTCAAAGATTTTTCAACTTAATTCAATGAATAATTATTCTAAAAAACATATATGTAATAATGACATATTTTAGTAAGGTATGCACGATTAAATAAAAAAGTAAGAATAAGGATTTACTATCTTACTTTCAAAATGTCAAAATTACTATCAAAATATGTAATTTCACTTTTTCTCACTTTCGCGCCGTTAACTACATTTTCGAATTATATAACTTATGTTTATATTTGAAAAGAACTACTTCTAGCTTAAAAATGTTAACGCGGTAGTGGCTAGTTATCGGAAAAGTGCTAAACTAAAATGCGCACAATTATCCGCTGTACACCATTACCCTACATTTTTTTGCTGAATATACATATAGGTTAAAAAATATTTAAATAGCAAATAATATTAAGAACATTGCAGATGTGAGAATCAAAGAAACAGATCATATATTACTCTACGGTAAAAATAAAACATGTGCGCGTACGCAGGGAGATAAAAGCATTCAAACTTACAAATTATGTTATGAGATTGTTAAATAAATAATATTGCTTAGTTCTTATAATAGTTCATTGGTTACGTAATGAACTTCTCAAAGCGAAATTCGTATCGTCTATATATAAATGAATGAAATTCAAATTTAATCCCGCTATAATTAGCTAATTAATCGTATAGCCGCTAATCATGTAATGAGCAATTTAACATTCACAATAACATCTATCTAATACTTAAAAATTTGCATAATTTTGATAAAGATATTATTTTATGAGACTCGGCAAGAAATTGTAAGAAAAAAAAGTTTTCAATGTAATTGTAAAAAATAAAATATCTTATATATAGAATAATACTTTTTTCAACGTGTAACTTGGAGAATAACATTTTTAAAAATATTCGTACGAGCAACCATTCATCATGTAGGAGGCGACAAGCCGAAAGTTATTAGTCGTTAATTATTGGACGTACGTGACACTCTGGCAGCCCTTTAATTAAATCGTTTTTCCTTTTTGTCATGAAATACTTGTCGCAATCGCAATTTTTCAACAGCTTCATCACTTTCGGATGAAAAACGCGGATACTGAGACATTTTGCGACAGTCGTAGACTCTAAATTTTAGAAGTACCTGCTCAAGTACAGACATATGTGCATTTATATGGGCTATAATCTTTAATTATTATAATAATGTTCCCCCAATTTGATTCTCTAATAGATATATTTTAGGACAACTATTAGGAAGATTACATATGAGAGTAGCGTCTAATTGATAATAATTCTATAATTTTTTGTCTGATGTAATTGTCTTCTGCTCTTTATTACAAAGACGATCAATAAAAAGTAGAGCTAATATTCCTTAATTCTAATTAATATAAAATAATATTTTCGAAATTAACATAAATTACATCATCTTAAAAAGAAGATTACAGAGTTGATAGTAGTTTCTCATAAATCTTCTTTTATAGATTACGTTGTCGAATAGATAAAACGATTTTAACGTTTTTATATTATATTGGAAGAATAAGCGTGCGCGTCCGGTAAAGACAGCTGGGAAAAATCACCGATTCTTGTATGTAATTTCGGTGAGAACGGGAAAAAGGAGAAAAAAGTCGAGAAGGCTGATGAGAAGACGCACGGTACAGCGTCATGACGTTGACATTTCTAAAAAATAGTCAACCCCTTTACAGTTTTACCTTTGTCGTTACGCTTTCGAATTCTTACTCACGTCTACAGGCAATAACTCCCACTCACAGTTATAAGTCTACTGAAAGGTCATCGATAAAACTCGACTATTTTGTGGATAATTGCGAGTGACGCGTTCGTCCGTTAATGAAAGACGGATACGCGTCGAGAACTTTCCCACGATGGTAGAAAAATTTTGCAACCTCTCTGGAGAAACATATTCCCTGATTTCTCTCGCAACGTACATATGTTCCATATGCTTGCAACATCTCTGTTTGTTTACAGCTGATTTTTCTGGAATAATTTGAATTCAACTTTTTTGTGTCCATAGATTTTATAAATCATTTGAACGATGGATTTTTTAGGGCGGTATTCATAGTTCTTATTTTAAGATCATCTTAAGATGCTATTGCAACTCTCTGATTGGTTCATGAGTCTTAAATATAAGATCCGACTATGAATACCGGTCTTAGATCCATATTCGTATCTCACTTTTATCGATAAAATGCGCGTCATCTATTTCTAAGATTCTATAGTATATGTCATGCTTCTATAGTATTGTATAAACATATAATATATCTTATTGTATAAACATATAATATATCTCTTACTTTAAAAGTGATACAATTAAAAAACCAATAATTTTCGAGTTATTAGCATGAATGAGTTAAATAAACGTTACGTCCTATCAAACATATTTTTCTATCAAATATAAAAAATAAATCTTATTAAAAAATACCTAAAATCATTACAATTCATAATGGATTGTTTTTCTAAATCGTTTGTTTTTCTAAATCCTCAAAATCGTTACAATTTAAAAAGATGATTTTTTAAAGACTTTGAAACGAAAATGACAAACGAGATTTCATTTTATTAAGAATATATTAATTTTTTCTCTACTAAGATTATTTAATTAATTAATAACTTTCTGTCAAGTTGAAAAATAGTTTTCTCTTTTTCTGGGAAACCTAATTTTTCTTATGTCACTTTTGAAGTAAGAAAGCAATATGTTAAATTTATCGATAAAAGTGTAAGTGGGATATAAATATAGACCAAGAGTTACTTATTTTTACGAGAAACTTATTGAATTAATTGAATTTTATATATATATATATACATTGTAGGTCTCTGAAAAATGTCTTTAAAAACTAGTCAACGTTGCTAATAAAATTTTATATTGTTTTTTATTTGAATATTTCTTTAGATTATTATTGTTAATCAATTTTAATGTGACTCCGTTGAGAATGCATTATAATTTATTACTTACATATATATAAGTAATTCTATAAAATTCAATATAAATTATTATATAAATTAATTTATAATTCTGTGATAAATTATAACATTAGAAGTAGAAATGAATTTTCATCTCTAGAGTTATCTTCTCCACTGAATCATCGACTTTGTTCACCCAGCCCGACGCGACGCCTTTATTCCCAGCTACACCTGTTATGCCGTCAAGAACCTGTTGAAATGCGAACTGTAAATTAAAAGAGTTACATGAGGCATTAAGTTAAATATGGTAAATCATTGTAACTCAATGATCTTTGTATAATTTCTTAATTTTGATCTGTGAAAATTTACTTATTTTGGAGAATGAACAAAGATAAAAACAAATTTTATTTCTATAATGAAACTTTTATTTTTCTAGAAAATACGATGACCATAATTTTTGAAGATATACTATTTGCTTTACCTTTTTTTAGCGAAACAGAATCTAATAATAATAGATAATAATACTTTAATTTTATTTCGATTAGTTCAACTTTACTTTATTGTTTGACTTTACCTCTAAAAGAAAACAGATATTTTAAAAACTTTTTATTAGAAAAATAAATTAAAAATTCTTACACAACTTGTCTCATTATTGTAGCTTTATCTGTGTAAACTCAATATTTATGCAGATAAAAGTATATGTAATAACAAAATATGCGCTTTTTATTTTCTTAAAATAGGTTTTCGCGCTACTTTCTAGTATCAATAGACAGTTTATTCATAATAATACGTAAAACAATTAAAATAATGGAATAAAAAGATTACTAACAATATCTTATGCCATTATAGATAATTATTGTTAATTTTATATGCTGTTAAATATTTTCAAAATAACAAAATAAAAATTATAAGATGCTCATTTGCATCGTCCATTTGACATATATTCTAGCTTTTTTTATTGAAGAATATAAATTTCTTGTAAACTGTCAATTTAAATGAAACGTTACGAGAACAAATTTAAGTGTTTATTTTATAATTATAACTAGATTTTTAAATTATTGTCTTATATGCAAGTGTATTAATTTAAAAGAGAATAACTACAGAATAAAGTTATACCTTCAACTTGTAATGTCAAATTCTATAAATTTAGTATTAAATATCTTCAAAATGGTACGGTAAAAGTCAATGAAATTTTTTCTAGATATTATTGATTAGGTATTACATGTATATTATAGACTTGTCTTATATTTCATCAAACGCGAGAATCTCCTTAAGAAAAGAAGACAATATCGATTCATTAATTTTGCGATTATTAAAGCCTTCTTGTAAGCATTAATTAATTTACAAATAATGGTTTAATTAATTTTTCATTGGACTAAATGTTTTATTACTCAATCAAAAGAAGGAACATTTCACTCGCATGATACTTTTGTTAAAATGCGCAATAAACGCATTCGGAATGTTGCAGTTTAGAATTAAAGAAGATAAGCAAGTAACTTCCTAAATTCGACTTATCTTTTCACTAACTTTGTGCAAGCCGCTTTTTCAAAGGAAAAGAACACTTTTTTAATTATCATTCGTTATACATAAGGGTAAACAAAAAACTTGTGTGCTATCATGATTTATGTTTCTTCATTAACTTCATATTACTTCATATAATATGTTATCGAGAAAGAGGCCGGTTATAATTATCTTTCATTGAGGAAGGTAATAGTAAACCCCCTCCTCCCTCTAAGCTGCTGCCCAACTTGACGTACCCGCACGGCGGAAGCGCAACAGTGGAGAAGACGCCTTTTAAGTAGACACGCGGTCGGTCTCCTCGCGCGAGTCTTCGTCTTTCTTACGCGCGCCGGGAAAGTATCGGCGCGGGCGCCTGCGTGCAGAAGCGAAGTATATAGGAGCGTGGTCGCCCGCCGCCAGCGTCACATTGCATCCCCCGACGTACGTCCTTCAGCTTCGTCGAAGTCCCGACACCCCCAGTGGCGGTCGGTGCTCCCAGCTCCGAGCCGAGGGATCGGCGCCACCTCAAAGAACGCCACGTCGCGCCCGATCGACCGGGATCGAGCAGACGTCTCTGTGACATCGAGAGATATCCTCGTCTTCCGATATCAGGGCTTGTTCTCGGGTCAAGGGACATCTTTTGCGCGATCGGATATCGTTGCGAGCCGATTTCTCCTTTCTGGAAATCCGGCCTCAATCGCCGCATGTCGTAAGCTGAGATAGTTTCAACATAACATCCGGCGATAGGATTCAAGATTGCACGCCGTTAATATGGGCATTAGCTTCATTTTGTTGGTCGTGGTGGCTGTGGTATCGATAATTACTGGTAGTTTTGGATGTTTCATCGAGAAGAGGAGTACCACGGGTGATGATACTACCAATATCGATTATCCCGATTATTCGCCCAAAAACGAGAATTATCCGGTGAGTAAAAAAACGTTGATCATTCCGAGTTTTTTTTAGCCCGCATGAAATTTTCTAATTCGAGCCGGATGTTCAAAATTGAACATGAAATGACGCATGTCGTCTTCGTTTTCCTACCTGTGTAAAACAGACATTTCCTGTCCAAAATTGTAACGTTTATTTCTGCCTTATCTTCAATATATTTAGAATGTTTTAATAATGAAAAACAATATCTAACTTTACCTTACGCAAAATCTGTTTCCAATATAGGAATGTGAAATGTACGAATGTTCTAGCATTTGATTTTCTTGAAGCGTTTTAAATGCGGTTTAAGTGGTTGTTAAAATCTTAAAAGTTCTTGAAAGTCTATAATGCGTGGAATTAAGATCGCAAAATAAATCGACGCGTACAATCGTAAAATTTGATACGCGATTACTCGGCGCGAAAAGAGAGATCTTGCGTTCTCTTTTTCGATTCTCATCAATCAAAAGTTATGTATTCTGTGCGCACTCGCTAGTAGTAACTTACTGCCTTCAAACTGTGTTTGTTTAAGATAATACTATTAAGAAGACAATGTTAGATTTAATTCGCTCCATTATTTTCCAAAATTTCTTTTGCAGTGCTTGTATTTCTTCGAGCATTTTCAAGAAAATTATACTAATTACCATATGTAAATCTCTATATGTAGGTAAAAAAGGAAATTTCTATAATTATGCAATCGAGAAATATTAAATTTGTTCGATGTAACATCAGACAATGAACATCAATGAATTTATTCAATACTGTTATCATTAAAAGCCAAAGAATCACATAAAATACGAATAATTTGGAAGCTATATTAGAAATTTATTTTTTTATATTTGTTTTACAATCATAATCTTTGGCGTAATGCAAAGTGTTTTTTATTAATAATAACACTATATATTGAAATTAAAATAATCTGTTATAATATAAATGTATACATAGTGAGTGCAAAAAGTATTCATATATAGGGAGATACCTTTTTCAAAAAGCAAACATTAATTAACAATTTATTAGCAAAGAATAAAATTGATTTTATATTCCTTATTCTTCAAAATTATTTTACTCAAAAAGATGTATTAAAATATATTTCTTAAAAATGAACGAAAATAAAAAATTATATTATTTAAATGCACAGAAAGTGTTCATACATCGAAAAATTTATTTTCTAAGATCCAGAACACACGAAGCTCTTTTGTTTATGTTAGGACAGAATGTACTAATTGTATAAAATTGCTAATTAATATTTATTTTTCATAAATAAGGCTTTTTTATAAAAATTTTCTTTGTACGAAAATACTTTTTACACTTACTATAAATTAACTATGAAATTAAGAGATAAATATTTTATCGAGAGAGAGAGAGAAAGAGGGGGAGGGAGGGGAGAGAAAGGGAGAGAAAGGGGGGAGAGGAGAGAGAGAGAGAGAGAGAGAGAGAGAGCGCACGAACAAATGTGAAGGTAAAAGAAAAAACTTTAAACGGACATTTTATAAAAGTGTAACTTTAATGCATAAAGATGTATATATTTTTTAAATTATTTTTAATTTTAAAAATAAAAACTTATAATTTTAATTCTTTCCTCTTTTCAATGGACATAATTTAATAAAAGTATTATTGTAATTGTAAAAGAAAATTAAATTTTGCTGGAAATTATATTACTTATTTAAATAAGCATTACATACATCGAAAACTACGCATGGACAAAGACGTAGTTAAAAGGCATATTATTTACAGTTATTATTTTTATAGTACTTCTCACTTTTCAATTCGAACTTCTTCATTCTACAAACATTACAGAACCGAAGAAAAAGCACGTAAAGAATAAAATATAAAAAATAAAAGTTAAATTAAATTTAATAAATCATTTATTCTCTAATTTAGAAAGACAAAGGTATACTTGATTATATAATTTGATTATATAAGTTTTCATCATCTAGATAAACAATAATCGAAAGAAAAGTAATAAAACCATTGATAATGTAACGTTAAATTGAAGAGATTTTAACACAATAATTAAAAATAAACAGATTATAAACAAAGTACAAAATAAATGTATGTTAAAACGATGTAAATACAGAGACAATAAAAGGCTATGTTAAAAGCTACTACCAAATTAATAAAATTATAATAAAGTAATTGTCATCAAGTCAAACGATATCCTAAAGTCGATAAAATTGCATAATAATTTTGCTGTGATAAACGTGACTACTGATAATCATCTATGGGATTCAATAGAAATATCGTAAGACGCTAACGAAAAACTATCAGATACGTATATTACTTATGACTTTTCTTTCAATCAAGTTCTAACAAATTAATATTATAATTTTATATTACTATTTCTTGGAACTTATTTGATTTTAGTTTTATCGTTCGACTTAGTAACAGTTGTTTTTTTATTATAATTTTATTACTTTATTATTCAACTTTCGATGTTTTTAATTTAACATTAAAATGTCAATATCCTTATTATTATTTTTTTTTATCTTGCTCATGAAGATTAATTGTAAGTATAAACGAAACATACCTATATTTGTCTTTTTAAATTATTAGAGAATAAGTTATTTATTATTTCTTAAATTTATTATACTTTTGCTCGTCTTTGGTTATTGTTCCTCTTAATGCTTTGCAATTAATGAATATTTTACATTTATTTTATTTTAATGAATATAATTTCATAAAAAGCTGCAACGAGACTAAGATATCATCTGACTTTTATCAAAAGTAGAAAATGTAAGAGAATGAGAGAGATCACTCATCATAATGCGACACGATTGTAGAAAAATCAGACTGATAAGGGCGCTCATAATAATATAAAACTTTCTTTAAATTAAAAAGAAAACGTATTAGAAAGAAAGAGCATGATTGTACAGGAAATCTGTCAAATGTAATTTTCTATTGGAAATCAATTTTCTTTGCTTCGCCTACATTCGGAAAGAGGAAACCATTATTTTTCTTTCTAGTAATTGTGTTACGACATCAATTTAAATTTAAAAGGACTAATGCATCCAATATTTGTTAATGTGTCTTCTAATTTGACTTTTACTTCTAGTTCTCTCTCTCTCTCTCTCTCTCTCTCTCTCTCTCTCTTTCTTCCTCCACTTCCCTCTCTCCCCCTCTTTATATTCTATGACTTTTATTTTTCTCTGGTTGACGCTTCTCAAATTTCTTCTTATTACTATATATTTATTTTTAATCCCTGTTTTTTGTCACGAGAGCGAAAACATATCTACTTTTCGAGGTACTCGCGCTTAGTACACACATCGATTTTTTGCATGTTTGATCCTTCCTTGAGTACAGGACTGCGTTCAGGAATTATGCCTAGATAACTCCAGATACATTTTTGCTGTAATATATGTAACGTAATCTATAGCTTAGGATTATAGGGACATAATTTCTGAACGTAGCCCAGGTAATCGTAAAACTGCGCGCGATAGTTTAAGAGATGAAATGTTATGCTTACGGGATTACAATGTACTTTGACACACAGAAATTGGCAATTTGTAAATTTTACGGTCATCCTACACGATACTATAGATCGCACTTTAGGCCATTTACCTCGGCCAACTTATCTTAGCTACTGAGATTATTCTTAATAGTCCCGAAATTGTCACATGTACATTGTCCGTGGTTGAATATATTGAACATATTGTCATATTTTACTTTAAAAAACGACATGTTTTATTATACCTAATTGACAAATCTGAATTATTAAAATCTGGCAAATATATCGCTGGAACTAAATATGTTCCGAACATGTCTCGAATGTCACATACGAACTACTTGTTCATTACAATTCTTTTCACATTTCTATTTTTACATCCAGTACATTCGTTTTTTTTTTATATTACCGAATATCGGATATATGCGTATTTTTATGGCGAAGAAGAGTTACTGGTTACTGACGAGTAAAATATCACAAAGAGGAAAAAAAGTCGATTGAGAACCTTTGGTTGTATAATTTTATCACGATTCGATTCGTTGAATTCTTATCTCGTTAATACTGTTATTAAAAGTTTTCTTTTTACCAGTACAGTACACTTTTCTTCAGCATATAATGGCATTGCAAATGTCCAGCGATACAGTAATATATTTATTTCAAGGTAAAAATAAAGGATATTTTAAGCTACAGTCCTGTAAGTGAAAGTATATTAATTTGATTTGTCAGAGAATTAGAATTTAAGAGAGGATAAGAAGATTTGTATAATTAAATTGAAGGCGAAATTTGCGAATTTATTTCAAGGAAAGAAATAAATGGACACAGTTCTTTTTGTTTAAATGTTATTTACTAGAAGAAAAGAAAATGGTTATGGAATACGAGGGGTTGTGGAATATTACAATATCTTAT
>NW_017304207.1:603406-613756 GCF_001594115.1 Trachymyrmex septentrionalis | reverse complement strand
GTGCGTTGTATATATATATATATATATATATAAACTGTATATATATATATATATATTCCGGGAGCGATTGTCAAAATTCCTTCTTCGTAGTCTGCTTACAATTAGGCGTATAAACATAGCCACTGGTCATTATAATGTTTACTGTCATAAAAGCATATCAGGTTACACAGTATTACACAGTTTTACAAATGCGTACTCTTTACTTTGTTTTGGGAAATATGTTGATATTAATTTTATAACTTTTTTTTAGTTTGGAAACATTGAATGTGGCTTTCAAATGATATAATTGAACTAAATTTAGTAAGGAAATATGTGCATATGTTCGACGTGTAAAGTTATTTTTTCTGATTTCTTATCGTTATTCACTGTAAGTTTTAAAAATCTATATAATAATATATACGTAACATAAACTATTCATAGATTTTCAATAATACTCACAGTGAATAACAGAACGTAGTTACTATTATATACCTATTACTAGTGAAATTGAAAATCTTCTATATTATATTCTCTTATTTAAAAGAATGAGATATATAACTCATTCTTTTTTTCTTCTTCATTTTTTTGTATAAATTATATCCTCGTTTTATACGCTCAAAGAACTTCTACCTGTAATATAATTGATAACACTATATAGTTAACACATTTGCACAAAATTTAATTATATCACATGAATATCAATAAAAAACTAATGGTATTCCTTCCTTTTCTCTACTATATACATAAAATATAGGAAATTAATTTCTAATAAAAAACTTATTAAAAATATAGGAATTTTGTATACGTGCGTGCGTGAGTGCGTGTGTCGAGTTTTTTCCTTGAATAGTTCTGAAAATATTGAATTTTATCATGATTTCATAACATTTAAGAAAGCAATCTGCTATTTTCTGGTTTCCTTCGAGATATTTTTCTCTACAGAGACTGAATCTAAAATAGCCCATTAGAAAGATGCTATTACAAAATAGTATAGTAACATAACACATAATAGTAAAATAACATAAATACCGTCAACCTTCACACGAAAAGAGTTTTACGTTTATGTTCTGAAAATAGCAGATTGCTTCCTGAAATAAATTCATAAATTTTACTTTTACTTTTACTATATAAACTTTCTTCCTTTAATGTGATAAGACACGTCCGAAAATCACATTATAAGTCTTTTATAAAGATTAAAGGCAAAATTATTTCATATGCAATTATTTATAAATGAAATAATTTTTCCATATACATCTCTGTGATGAAATCATTTACATTTTCAATGTCTTAGCATCACGTATATTTTGCATTATTTAGCACTTGTTTTTATTTCCTTCTACTCTTAACGCAGTGTTTCAAAATATCGTTTCTCCTGTCTTTGTTTATATGTTAATTAATGTCACTAAGATCTAGCTCAGTGATAATAAGCGCTACTTAATTTCTCTCGTAATTAGGAAAACTGCAATATGTTTAATTTTTGAATAGCTATCTTCCTAATTATTGTAAATTAAATAGATAGCAAACTCTGTAATATCTTCTTAGCTCCTAATTGTTGTATGTTCCGTAATTAATCGCAGATTTTTCACGCTCGATTGACTAAAACGTTCTATGTGCAGCTTCGTGAATGCTCTCATGAATCTCATGATTAAGTTACATTCGCTGGGAAAACAGTTTACACGCGAAACTGTCTTCGAAGAACCAAAGAAACTCGAGCGACATTTGATTGCGACAGTGTATCGTTATTCGTTTTAACGACAAACTACGAACGTCTCGTTCCATTTACACTGTGGAATTATTAACTTCTCAGACGACGTTTCCATTACCTGCTAATAATCGCGCTTCGTTAATTCAATCGTCTACGACTTACGACTCTGTTTAGACGGAGACATATTGTCGCACAAGTTTGTCAGTGTTTCATTTCCGTGATCGCTCTTTCGATTAGTTCTCGCTTTGAGTAACGTCAACGAATTCCCTGGATGTGTATTAATTCGTTCGTCCAGTTGATCACTCTACTGACGCTATGATAATATTGTTATAAATCAAAACATTAAATAAATTATACATATTATTATATACATACTATGTATATACATATACATAATAATAATTGATATAATTAATATAATTAATATAGTTAATAGAGGAAAGCCCCCCATTATGAGACAGGCGCCAAATATGAGATAGCGACGTTTCTGGTAAACTAATAAACGCTATCTATTAATTCCACCATTTTATTGCTCTTGTATTGAAAACTATTTATTTAGTAGAAAATTCGTTATTAGATCATGCCTGTAGTCATTGTAAAAAAAGATTTTAGAATTTGGATGTCTCCAAGTTTTATTGAGATGAGCCTTTAAATCTTGTTTATTATTTAATAAATAAATATTTGTCAATAAATTTTTCATATAGTGATAGAGTAAGGTCGTACTAATAGAAAAATACGGGATACATGTTGAATTGTTTAATTACGGAAGTTAGATTTGATGATCGTAAAACCATAAGGTGTGGAAATCGTAATATGAGATACCCAGGATATTCCTAATATAAAATAACCCATTCTTCTATGTTATAATGAAAATCGTTGCTAAAGAGTAAATGTTGTACAATAACAAAAAGAACAACCAGAATGAATATCGAGTGCTTATTTCTGCGATGCTTGATTCCAACTTGAAGACGAGTTCTGGGTATAATCTATCTCTCATTTTTCACGCACGCTGGCTGTGTTTATTTTAGAAACATGAAATAAAGTTTTTAATTGGAATATTGATATACTTTGCGTTTTACTATCGATTTCTCGGGGCATCTCATATTAGAACCACAATTTTTCGATTTTGCAATTTTTGCTCATTTTTTATAGTTCTTTAATTTTCAAAAAAAAAGTGGAATTTGAATTAAATTTTATATAACGTTATCTTAAAGTTTATTAAATTCCTTTCAAAATGACCTATTATTTTTTTTAATTCTGCCCATAGATTTTTAGCATTTATCCAAAATGAACTCGGTGTCTCATAATAGCTTTTCCTCTATAATAATTTATAATTAGTATATATAAATTATTAATAATTTATATAAGTAAATTATATCATATAAATAGAAAATAGGAAACAATAGCCATAACAGTTAAATAAAAATATTTTAATGCTTAAATAATTAAATATAAATTATTATATACTATACATATATGTACATGCATACATACCATATTTGTAGTCATTCGAACTGCACGCCGAATTGATTTTTCGGACTTATAAACAATCAAACTGCTGTAATAATATTACAAATTAAATTGACAAACTACTACAATAAGTTGATGCTCAATCAGACATCCTATTAGGAAGATGTTAATGTGTTGAAAAAAACTATAATAAATTTATTACGAAAAATATTATCTCGGCCGGGAATCAAACCGGATCTTTTGCATTCCGTGCGAGCGTCCTAAACTTTTAGACTACTGAGGCCTGCTACAATAGTTTAATTGCATTTAGAAGTCCAAAAAATCAATTCGGCGCGCAATTCAAATGACTATAAATATGGAACCTGTATATGCATGTACATATATAGTATATAATAATTCATATTGAATTATTTAAGCATTAAGGAGGTTCTCGCGATACTTCCTAGACCTAGACCGTGGAAATAAATCCAAAAGGCTTTCAAATAAATTTTCATTTTGGAGGATAGAAATTTAGTTAGAATAAAATTCCTAGCAATCTCCTGTTTAAACCATTATTTCTTGACATAAAAATTAAGTATTGATTTTATCTGATGGTACTTTTAAAATCATTATTTTGTAATTAACGTTTTGTTAATCATTAAAATAAATATATTATGTGAAAAAATTATATAGGGGAACAACATCTAAAGAAAAAATAGCATAGTTTATGTATTTAAATAAATTCATATTTATATCATTGTTGTAAAAGAATAAGTTTTGTTAGGTATTTGTATTTCTTCTCTTTAGCTATTAAAAATTAAACATTTATTTATCTTTTTTTACTATTTCCTACTTTTACTATTTCCATTATTCCAATTATTTGCTTATAGCGTGCATATTGTATGGTGTGGCTCGATAAAATAACTAACGACTTATTTAAAATAAAAAATATGAAATAGGAGTTTCAAGAACTTATTTAAAATATAAAATAAGAAGTACAGTCCGAAAATGCATTTATTTATTTAAAATATAGAATAACTTTTATTTAAAATATAAAAATAACCTCTCTTTTAAAAATTATTTCTTATTTTAAATAAAAAATAGATTTTGAAAACTTATTTAAAATATAAAATAAGAAATATGTATTTTAAATAAACGTTTCAAATAGTGAATACAAAATATTGTAATGATTTTTATTTATTTGAATAATGCATATACATTTAAAAAATAAATGGAAGCCTCCGTTTTTTATTACATATTTTTGTAGCTTACCTCGAGAACTTTCCAAAATACTATAATTAAGTTCATTTTCATTAAGTACCATTTAAGTTCCAGTAAAAAAAATCAAAGTGACCTTGCTCGGACTTTGACAACTCCACCCAAAGTCAAATGATACTATCATATATTCTTCTTGAAGTCACAAAACTTTTATCTAAAACATTTCTCGATTTAATTTAGTGTTTCTGACATATTTGAGTGGATCCTTTAAAATGAGACATCCTGTATAATTTCCATACAATTCTCTTGCTTTATAATAAAAAAATTAAAATTTATATCTTGCTCTCTTGATACTCTTGTATTAAGCTTTAGTATTATATATTGCTTGAAAAAACACAAATTCTATTCATTAACTTTTTTATTTTTTAATAAGAGAAAATTTATCTTTATTATGAAGTTGCAGATACACACGCGTGTTTATATGTATGTGTGTATTAGATTGTCAAGGAAAAAAAAATTTTTTTTTTTAATTGTGGCAACTTAGCTCAAAAGCTTCCATTTCATGTCAAAACAATAAACCCTAAATTTTTATAAAACAATAAGATTTAGAGCTCGCTAGTGAACGATTTTTAAATCAAAGTTTCTTTAATACATGTTTAATTTGATGCAAAAATGGCTTAATTAATGGATTTCAAATATAGTACTGTATGTTTTTTTAACCGCTGAACACGACGCAATTTAACTCTGCGATATACGCCTTAAGAAATATAGCTCAATCGAGTTCAAGGTTCGATTTTAGCAAGGTCCCAAGCGTTCAAATTGCGTCATTTTTGTCACATTAATCAAACTGTATTTCTTAAGGCGTATATTTTCATACGCATCGATAATATGATTGATACTCCTGTACCATATGTACGATACTCCTGTTGCTACTGTGGAAGTACTCCGAAATCGTATTATCGCTGCGCGAAAAGATACGAAATATTCCGAAAATTTTTGAACGTCCTCGACAATTTATGCGAAATTATGCATTGATGCGGAAGGAAATCATTTCCAGCAATTTCTGTAATAAAAATATAGATGTAAGTATAAAATAAAAAATAGACTAATATAAAATAAAATATAGATATAAGTATAAAATAAAAAAATATTTATAACTTGGAAAGGAAATGCTTGCGAACCCATGTTTATATGACTTTTTTTTATCCTTACAATGAGTGGAATATGTTCTTAGAGTTTGGCCTATTTCTGAAACACTTTGTATAATCTATTTTCATTAGATAGGAGTAAAGAGCATTTTGATATATATATATAGATGCAAAGTCAGGATTAATTAATGTACTTCAAATGCGATCAAGAAGACCAGATCTTTTGCGCTTTTCTACCGGCTTTATTGATGAAATTTAAACCTACGACTGATAAAGTGGATATCTCTGATTAGTATAAATTACGTTTAATTAATCCGTTGTATCAAGCGTCAAGTAATTTATTTTGGCCTGCGTAGCGAGTTAATTAAATCGCGCGTGACTTATTGAAATGTATCCTGCTAATGTCACAGTCGTGTTGGAAATAAACGTGAAAATTCTAAAATGATTAAACGATACATTTTCATGACAGAAGAAATTTATTCCCCGTAAAACAAACGCGGTGTATTTATGTTGTCGACAATACGTATAAAGATGTTGCAGACTTGTAAATCATGATGCAAATATCAGCGGCATGTAAAATGTCTTTTCCATAATCACATGCGAATTTATCACGAATAATCTTAAGATTATACAATGCATTGCTTTTCTTATGTTTTCTAAAATTCCTCATCGAAAAGTAAAATTTGCATAATGATAGATAACGGTAGGAAGTTAATACAATTTTTCAAAGCAAACGATCTTTAATCAAGAATTTCGAGCAGAAATTCAATTAGGGTGTGACTAATGTCCCTAATAGGCTATCCCTAATGTTTAGTCAGGTTCCGATATGGAATTCTAATAGGGGCCGTATCATTGCATAATGTTGCAGCAATACTTTATTTTTGCGGACATAAGAATATTGCTACAATATTGTAGCAATATTTTATAAAATATTGCAATTTGTCAAAGTAATATTACTGCAATATTTCGTGCTTTCGTGCTAGGAGATGCGCTACAGTTGACTCGATACATTGGTCGATGGAAATCCGCTATACTGATGTATTATATACACTTACAAGTTCTTCGCAAAAAATTACATCAATTTTTAATTGATTGTCAAAAGTCTCGAAAAATTTCAGTATTTTGAATCGATTCGATTTTTTCTTTTTGAAGAAATAATTTTTTAAAATTGGAAGAATTATTATAATTGTTTAACCTATATTCTTATCATTTGCTTTGTCAATGTCAATTAAATTACCTGTCTCCTCATTTTCTTTATTTATTTTATCAATCTTCCTTTTCTTATCATTTGAAATAGGTATTATTTTCAGAATGAGAAACATCTTTACGTTTCTACTAATTTTTTTCTAAAATGACATCTCACCAATTACTTTTACGTTTAGTTTTTAAATATATGTAGGGTAACTTTTATTATAAAAAGTCATTTTTATTTTAAATTTACTTTATAAAAAATTAAGTAAAAAATATTTATTTTTAATATCATACCGTATTTATAAATTAGCCTGCCATATGTCGTAAATAAAATATAGATTTTTTTCAAATAGATTTCCTCAAATATATGCTGCAAAAATAAAGGAGAAATAACCTTTTAGGTGTTTCATTTTTAAAATTCACAAACTAAGGTCAAAAGTGGATGACATTTTTAGTTTACTTGAAATCTAAGGAAAACGAGAAAATAAATATGTAATCTTAAAAAGATTATAAAACTATTGTAATAAATTAATGCGTATTTATGACTCTTTGATTGTGATTATTCAAATCTTATCGGTTTCTGATTGATATTGTCGTATACAAATTAGTGTAGTGATATAATTCTAATAAATTTTAAATTTGCTTTATTTGATACGTTTATTTATAGCATCAATTAATGCAAGTATTACGATTAATAATATTACGCAACACGTGGTATTACACTGACGTTATGCACACGATCATTTGTCTAAAGCTTGTTCTACATAGGATGTAAGACGTTGAACGCAAAGCGCAGGACGTAGAACGCAAGTTATAGAAATCGTAAAATTTTTGCATCTATATAATCTATGTAAACGCAAAAATTTTACAATCTGTGACTCCTGCGATTCACAGCGAGCAATCTGTTATTTAATCTGACAGAAAGAATTATGAGCAAAAAAATATACAAAATGATGAGAACAAAGAGACGTAAATTACAATTGCTAACAATTAGTGCAAGTTTAAATTGTCTGTCTGAAGTGCGTGACCACTAACACTATCGATACATAGTGATTCATAGGTTTTCGTTTAATCGTGATCCATTATTGGCCTGTTTTAAACACTTATATTTCAAAAATTACTACTCGGAACGAAAAATAGGAATCACTTTTATAATTTATTTTTTTAAGAATTTTTTTGCTATAATATTTTGATTTGCGCGAATTTCCGGATACCCTATATTTATAGGAACGATTCGCTATACGGACTACGTATCGAAAATTAAATCCTAATTATTCCAAATGTTTTCGAAGATTTTTAAAAAATAATTAATACTACGTACTTTTATTGTATTTAAAAGCTAATTTAATCGTAAACAACACAATTTATTGTTTTTACCTTTGGTCGGCTAGAATAGATTATTCTGGCTCATTGTGTAGGTAATTCCTCACATAAATTCAAGTCGAAAACTTAATATAACTTAATGACCATATGTTCGAAATGGCATAATGTCGAAGGAAAAAACAAATTTTTTCCTTCAAGTGTGATACCTTGTATTTTTGAAATTAAGCCGTTTCGGACATATGAAGTTTTTGTCTTATTTATGTAAGGAATGACCCCTTAAAATCTTTTAGAGTACTTAATATCCACCCTGTATATTTCTGCAACGAGCTAAGTAATATTATTCGTAACTATGGTTATCACGCATGAGATTGTGCACTTGTAGTTATAGCAAACTAGATAGTGTCAAGAGCAGCGACCTTTGTTGTTCTACTATTTCTACCGAAGTCCCATCGTATTGTTTCCGAGTTACGTCGACGAAGCATCAGTATAACCCTTATTCTCGCTTTGAATCACACACCTATCAGTATCCGAAGGAGCAACAATAGCTGTTGGAGAAGGAGAGAGAATCTGTGGGTTCTCCTAAATAGACGAATGAGTGCAACTGAAGACGCCCGGTTATATTTCAGGCATTGAAGTCTCTCACCCCACGTTACGCGCATTTGAAAAATAAATATGTATCTTCACACCTTTGTTATCTCACGATACGAGTTTTACCGTCGCCGCGTCTTGAAAGTTGATCCGCGTAGAAAATCTTCACTATATCAATGTGTTATTCCCGAGATAACTATGAGAAATCCGATACATTCCATTATTTACTAAAGGGATGATTTTACTGAAATATTAAAATTTAGCTAGAGATACCCGCATGTAGCAACTGTCATCAACAGTCATTTTGGATTATTGACGTCATATTTTTGGTTAATCAATAATGTATTTAAAACGTAATAATAATGTTAACGTTATCTCTTTAATTAATTAATAACGTCATTTATTTTTCTATCGATTATACGATGTATTTATAACGTACAGGTATAATCGTACTTACTAATGTTGGATATATGGTCAATCGATATTAGTAACGTTATTAGTTATTATGGATATATCCAGGAGAGATTTGGGCGGGGGAGAGGGTTCAAACTCTTCTCCCAAAATTTCTTATTATTTATTTCATTTTAAGAACGCACATCCTGATAGCACACATTCATTCACATCAATCAGTGCCTAATAATTTTTCACTGTTTTACTAATGAGAATATTATATTTTATTTTGAATTTACCAATTAATCATGTATTCTACCGAATCCCTGTCTTTCATTTTTAATTATAAAAAAACATACAATTTTACTTTTGACTTTGTGTGAGTTTTTTGCTGTTACATAAAATATTTTGTTCTTCTCGTTATAAAAAAACTTATAAATAACTTTCAATACTTCTATTAGTTCAAATTTTGATAAAATATGCAATACATAGGGAAAATTTTCGTAAGTGTTTTGTTCCGAAAAACAAAATATACTTTGTAATTGATACATTCAGTACTATAATCGTTCATTGAGCACTCAGCTTTTGTACTATTTGATTTACTTTTGATCTATACACCTGTTCGATCTATTGTATATTTTTGGATCTAACGGAATATATCAATCAAATATACAAAAGCTCATTAAATGCTGAACTACTCAGAACGGTATAGTACTGAATGCACCCAGAGTATTTCATTCGACTAAATTCATTAATGTTAAAAATGATTGTAAATGTCATAATAACAAAATTAATATAGTGACGTTCTTTATAGTACAATAGTAAAATCATCCCCTTTTTTTGGTTCTCATTCCAGTTGGCACATGATACATTGCTGGATTATCCTCCATCCTCCCCCGAAAAAAATTTCACAATACGCTCATGTTAATGATCAATTAATAACGTCATTCATTTATGTTAATAACACGAAAATAATGACATACCTATTTTCGACATTAAGACTTTACAGCTGTGACAAAGTCATTTTTGTGACATTTTTAAAGATATTTAGACGTCTGTAGATTCGTCAGATTAATCAGTCATAAAAATAACAACCCTAATAGGGAGAGAGAGAGAGAAAGAGAGAGAACAATGTTTATTAAATTATATAATAAAATTTGAAATCTGCAAATGTACGAGTATATTTACAAAAACAACAATTTTGACATAGATCAGTTTTTGCATGAAAAATAATAAAAATAACACAAACGCACAAAATGTAACTTTCTATTGTTAACAAGATATTAATTGCTAAAAATTGCCGAAAATTAGTCTTTAATAATTTTTTATTCAAATACTATTAACTTTACAGAAAAACAGCGA
>NW_017304207.1:602220-603157 GCF_001594115.1 Trachymyrmex septentrionalis | reverse complement strand
TGTACGAGTATATTTACAAAAACAACAATTTTGACATAGATCAGTTTTTGCATGAAAAATAATAAAAATAACACAAACGCACAAAATGTAACTTTCTATTGTTAACAAGATATTAATTGCTAAAAATTGCCGAAAATTAGTCTTTAATAATTTTTTATTCAAATACTATTAACTTTACAGAAAAACAGCGAGAGACAAAAATTGTTTATTTTTTTCTTATAGAGCTCTAAGAATTTTTTCTGAATTTTTTAATACCGTATTTTCTCATGTTGGCAAAAATGAGAAAATGTAGTACTAAAAAATTGATAAAAAATTCTGAAAAAATTCGAATTCTATGAAAAGAAAATAAACAATTTTCATTTCGTGCAGTTTTTTTGTGAAGTTGATAGTATTTGAGTAAAAAATTATTGAAGATCAATTTTCGGCAATTTTTAACAATTAATATCTTGTTAACTATTGCGAAAATTGGTAGAGGACTTTTCTTTTCAGTTTAGTGTATTTCCCTATGCGAAAGATTTATTTATTTTTCAAATACCCTGTATATACAAGTGGTTATATATGAAATATATCCATATATAATGTACATATAAAATTATGCATACAAGGTGAGTAAAAAGTTCTGGATTGGTGAAATATCTTGAAAACTAAGCATTTCTGAAAGAAATATTTCCTACAAAAGTTGTAGGATTTTAAATGCTCTATTCCTTGATTAGTCTGACCTTGGGTGGCGTCGCCAAAGTCAGGCCAAGGTCACATTAATTTTTTTTAATGACACACCCTATTTTTGATTCCAGACTTTAATAGCTGGTATCAAGAGCTTTTCAAAACACTACAATAAAATTATTTTTAATAAAGTTTCATAAAATAAAATATTTTAATATTGTATACATATAATGGTTATATTAAATATTTTAATTTATTTGTTTAAGTTTAAATA
>NW_017304207.1:597122-602120 GCF_001594115.1 Trachymyrmex septentrionalis | reverse complement strand
ATAATTAATATTTATGATAATTAAATTTAATAAATTAAAATTTTTAATAACTATTTAATATATTTAAATTTTTACATATTTCACTATATAAAAAAAATTTTATTAAATAACTCCTACATTTAAATTTTTTGCCTTTTAATATTAATTAATTAAATTTACTTACAAAATAATAGTTTAATCGCTGGCACTATAATTTATCATTATTTTTATATAAATTACTAAAATTAAATTTAGTTATTAAAATAGTTATTAAATATTTTATAGATAAGTAAGTTGAAAGAAATTAGGATTAGATATCCTATTATTATAATTAAAAATAATTGACTCTTCATTTTTCGAGTTATAATAAGCTTAAAGGTTACAGTATCGCTGGTATTAGCAAGGTGTCCGACCGACGGCTAAAACCTCTTGAATGTTGTTTAGGATCATGTCCTGAATAACATTCGTTAAGATCAAGGTGATTGGGGATTATTTTTCTTATTTTCATTTTTACAAAAAATGAATATTCAGATCATTGAATAGATCATTTAAAATCCTACAAATTTTGTAGGAAATATTTCTTTCGGAAATTTAGTTTTCGAGATATTTCATCAGTCCGGCATTTTTTTACTCACCCTGTATACATATATTGATGAGAAAACTAAGAAACTATAAAATTAATTAATTCAATTTGATTGCTAAAATAAGTATTATTGATAAGTATTATTGATTAGCAATAAAAATATCTTACAAAACCATGATTGCACAATAAAAGTTCCAAATCTGGATTTTTAGTGTTAAAATATTTCTGCGTAAATTTATATCCATATCCAATCTCTCTCAAATTGTGCGCCGAATTTAGTTTTAAAAACGCAATTCTAGCAGAACTAGAGTAATTATATCACAAATAAAATTGACAAGCATCAAGCAATTTAATTATATTGATGCTCATAGGCATCTTCAATTGACCTTAATATTCTGATGTTGATAAACCTAAAATCTGTAATTAGTTTTTAATTATATATTATAGTATCATATTCCAGAATACACACGACAAAATTATGATTATAAAACGTTTCCCTTTGAATTCAGGAATTACTTTCAAAGTGTTCCCAAGTGGTCACCCCCGTCCTAAGCTGTATCACATCTAGTGTTGCTTTATTTCTGTGATCGTACGGGAACTGCTATTTCGATGTTCCATGAACACTGAATGTTAATTCGTATGTAGTTATGACATATTTGGTCAATAAATATCGTCAAAAAAGTACAAGATGTACAGGGTAACTGTCCCAATTAGTATAAAAATATGAGATTGTTATATATTAAAAATGTTATTAGTATTAAACTACGTCATATAAACATAAGCACAATTATATAAGATATTCAATATGTTTTGTATTTATAAAGTAATTAAAGGTAAAACAAACATTTAAACTCCATATTCTTCTAATTAGAAATGATGCAGAACTGCATTTAAAAGTACAAGCAGACGTGGTATGTTTATTTTCTTATATGTACTAAAGTAATTTTATGGTGGTTCCTTATATGTACTATGGTAATTTTAATGTTTAAATGACATTTTAATAAAATAAGCATCAAAAATTGATGAGTTACTTTTTTAATTAAATTTATTAAAATAGCAGCATTAGGGACAATTATTTAAGATTTGCATTACTGCCTACAGTAAATGAGTTCTGTTATGCATAAATATATATACAATGCATCAATTACTGTAAACTTTAACGTCTTTAATCTGGGAGTGATCGCGTATCAGTCTTTTTGCCGTACTCTTCCGTTTTCTATTTATATCTTTCAATTTATTGGCAGTATTATATTTTTACCTTTACGTAAATGTTTGTTCGTATAGTATGCGAAAATAGATGACGTAAATATCTACGTAATTTAATCAAATATTTATATCTAAATATCATAAATATTTGATATGTTTGTAACGGTCGGTCTAAAAGACCGTAGCACACTTACGTTAGTAGTGTTTGTCATCTCTGCTATTATTATATTTTTATAATTAAAATATAAAATTATTATAATTTTCTTATTATTTCCTTACTTATCAATAATTTTAACAAATAAAAAAAAGATAAAATTAAAATAAAGATATATCATATAAATACAATTATTTCCAGTAATTAGTAAGTTTCTTTGTTTTTAATTTATTAATATAAAGCATTATCAGAACGTTTTTTTATTAATTATTACTTATAGTAATTATAATCATTTATGTATTCTAATTATAACACATATATGTGCAAAAATACAATATATTTCGGTCAAAATGACCAGGACGCGCCTACTAACGTTAGTTTCGAGACGCGCCTACTCCCGGGTTAATTAAAAAAGTGATAGGTGTTCCTAATGTAGAACGATATGGTAAATATAATAATATATTTAGTATGCACTAGATTAGTGCATACTAAATATATTATTATATTTACTAAAAGTTACTATATGAAATTGACAAAGAGTTAAGTATAAAAACATAACAATATTAAACAATTAAATGTCTAAAAATTATATACCTTTGTATTATTTCATACAGCATACATGTATTATTTTATTGTTAATATTGGTTATATTATGCTATTGCATTTAGATATTTTATACAAAGCAGTCTATGTACTGATCCAGCAGTAATGTGCACTGATCCAGTGTAATGCGAGTAACCAATTTACTATTTATTTACGGGATGACACAAAGACTCTCCTTGAACTAGTAGTCATTCTCATGCAATTTGATTGCGTGTGCGTATCTGAGTGCAGTGATGCCCTGACTATGGGCTTTACGGACCTCACGGGTAGCTAACTTTCTCGATCCAAAAATCCAAGAATACGCGTTACGTTAGTATATTATAAATGGACTTCACGTGTCATTGGAGAGTACTCTTATCAGATTATCACAAAATCATCATCTAATTTTTTAGCTATTATATGACAATCCCTTGTCAGTAATATCAGCTAAATATCAGTTGTTAGTTTAAACTTTGCTGTTGCTTAAACTGTTATTGCTAAAAGTTGGCTATTTAAGATGAAATGCATTTATTGTCGACGCGACGTCCAGATTTGTTAGTTAAAATTAAAAACGTACGTATGATTTCATGTATTTCGATTTATTCTCTAGCACGCAGCAGCGATTGTCGCTCAGTCTGCTGTAATATCTCGTTGCGAACATATCTATGATAGAAGTTATACTACAATTTTAAAAAATCATACCTAAATAAATATTTTTATTCTTAAAGTTTTTGTCTTACAATCGTATATGATTGTCTAAGATATTTTATTTCTATTTAAATAGTAAGTATAGTTCTTACTTAATAAAGTCCAACAGATTTTTTTTGTTTATATGTCTTTTATCGTATTATTAATATAATATAATGTTTTTAAAAAATGAACGGATGGGGATAGTAGACTAACTACAGCATGAAACTGTATGACTCATTTAGTGACGACTCTTATAGTACTTACTCAAAATTTTGTTTCTTTAAAGAGATTTACTCTTCAGTAGTAAATATTATAAATTTAATTCCCTTATGTCCAATCTCGAAAATTAGACTCATTCAATGTATTTTTACACGAAACGGGAAAATTTTGCAAAAAGAAGCATTGTTCTGTCCTGCGAAGCGAATGTTTGTGTTTAAAATATATTTTTATAAAAGTTTTATTAATATGTAGCCAAAGATGTAGCTTAAAATACATTAATCTTCATTTTAATAATCTTAATTAAATTACCGCGGTCCCGGGGGGCTAGTTGAATCAAATGGAATGCATTAAGAAAATGCATTTTTTTTCATACTAGTTATTAGTTTCCCCTTATTATTAAAATATTATTAGATAATAAAATGTAGTAATTGGTGTAGAATTCATTTTTTCGATAAGTTTCTTAATTTTGTCTGTAAAAATTCGAAACTGAAAAATGAGTCTAGTAACTCCGATCTCCCCTATTTACAGTACTTACTCGGAGACTAATCTGTTATTCCAGAGACATATAATAATCCTTCAGCTTTCTCATGGAATTTATTTTAAACAATTTGAGCTATTCTATGAATTATTTGGGCCTCTCTCGTGCTACTAATAGGGAAACCGATCCTCACCGATTTTAATAAGCTTTGGATATGTTGTAGAGCATGAAAAAATATCACACCCAGATTTTTTTGTTTGTGCTTATCTCGAGGTTTAGAGAGTGAAACACTCCCTCGACAAATATCGTTTTCTTTCTTATGAAGCGAATATCATCAAAACTATAAGAAAAAAAAGTTTTCAGAATAAAAATTGAACGGCTTTAAGAGTACTTTAAAAGTATAGTAAAAAAAATTTTTTAAATTATTTATTATACCTGCGCGCCATGCATCGGTATATACAAGCATTGAATTTGTTTGTGTAGGTACCGAAGGACTTTGAATTTCGCTCTAAAATTTTAGAGACATATTTTTGATTTATAAAAAAGTTGTACTATCGATTTATAAAAGAAAAATCAACTTTTTTTACTCTTTAATGTAGGAGATCCCATTAAATAGTATATATCAGCTATTAAATGATTTTTTGAAACACAAACTACACTTACGATTAGATTGTTGTTGACAAATGCTGTTGATATAACATTTTTTCCATGTATCAATATATTTTTGAATGTACTAGCTAATGTACAATAATTGGTATATGTATGGAAACAATGTTTTTTTCAGGCGACGTAATATAAATAATAAGAATATTATTTTAGACCGTATATTTCATATACCAATTATTATTGTAAGGAATATTACTAAGGCCTCGGTTTAAAGGCTTGAGACGCTCGTACAAGAGATCCAGCCGAGGTAATACTTTTTGCAATAAATTTATTTACAATTTTTCAGAAAATTAACATCTTTCTAATAAGATACCTGATTGAGCATCAAATTATTAAAAATTGATTATCAATTTAATTTAATTCGTGACTTTATTATAATAGTTTAATTGCGTTTGTAAGTACGGAAAATCAATTTGGCGCGCAGTTTGAATAACTACAAAT
>NW_017304207.1:567873-597022 GCF_001594115.1 Trachymyrmex septentrionalis | reverse complement strand
ACACACAGGATGAATTAAAATTAAATCAGCTTTTTACCCTATGAGAAAATTATCGACTGTACACGTTATAATTCAAATAGGTATGAAATCGATAATTTTCTCATAGGGTAAAAAGTTAGTTTAACAACTCTGATTCACCCTGTATATCATTCACATTGAATTATTTAAAAAGCATTAAAAATCTAGTTTCGATCGGCTTCTTGTTTATCGATTGTGTTTCTCACATTTTATGTCGAAAATAATATTCTTATTATTTTGATAATCAAAATTATTTTAAGATCTGTATCTTTAACAGTTAAATTTCTACACACTTCAACAAAATCGTTCTTTTCACGTATGTACGCATATCAAAATATCGCGCATATAACATGGAATAAAGAGAAATTACGTCTAAAGCTTGTAATTTATGCGAGTTTTATTCTCAGGGTCGCAGCAATTTGACACATTTTTTTCAATTGAATCACATTCTTGAGTTCTCGTTCCAAATTGAAAACCGTTTTTGCAAAAAATTCACATGGAATGATATGGAGTTCCAACAGACGAATCTGACACAAATGGCACTCTAATATTCGTTTTGAACCGGACGCGACATCAAATGTATTTCTGTATGCGTGCCTGTATGAGATACATGGATACGTGACATATATACACAAATTGTAATGTTTTAGTACATGTCGGTCAATCCAAATTTCTACCCAGATATGTTTCTATTAATTTCCATCTCAATGCCGACGAAGAATGTGCAATGACGCGGCGTCTCATTGGCGCGGTAATAAATTTTATGCGACACTAATCGTTAATCGTGGTCTGAGGTTTTATTGAGATTAATATGTCGGCTTAGAACAGTTACAAATTGTTCAGAAATTATCCAATTCTTCATGGTTTTTCTTGCCTGATCATAGCGATGAACTAATAACCTCAACTCTAACATGACTCTAAATTGTAAATTAAATTAATTGTAAATTAAATTTCATTTTTACAAAAGATATGAAGACAACTCAAAGGAAAAACGTTCGCTAAAATGCCGAGTAAAATTCAGCAATCGTCGCGTTATTTTTGCAACGTTATTAAATGTATTCGGATTTAACAGTTGAGTGAGCGCTCGCTGTTATGTATTCTTCTATAATAGATTATCCAATTAGACATTTAGATCTAGAAAAATACACTAATAGTAGCGAAGCACTGCAACTGTTGAGTTCGTTGAACACGCCTGATGTGATTCTAATCTGGAATTGCTTTTATTGTTAAAAATAATTGTGAATATATTTATGGTTATAATTTATGGTTGTACACGTTCTTATACAGCATCATTCCAGTAATATTGCAGCAGCATTGCAACGTTCCAGCAATATTATGGCAACAGTGGAAGTCAATATTGCTACAAACTTCTATAATGTATTTACGCGTAAAATATAATATCTACGTAATAATACGTCTACACAACGTTAATTATATAAACTATTTAATACATCGTTTTGGAATATTTTAACAACATTGTAGCAACAATGTTATTGAAATGTTCCAAAATATTTCTTGCTTCCTAGGATGTTTTAGCGTTTTGTACATGATGTATTAAATAGTTTACATAATTACATAAATCATTCCTAGTCTGTAATTTTTTTTAATATACTTTTAAATTTTACAGAAATATTTTTGAATGTATATATTTTAAGAATATAAATTTTTTAAAACATTAGAAAAAAATTTTTTGATTTCCTCCTTAAAATCAGGTATATCCATAATTATAAAATTTAATTACTTTTTTTTATATTATGTTATCTAATTTATAATAATTTATATATTTTACGTTGGTTGTATTGTCTACATAAAAAAGATTTATATAAACGATATGTAAAAATTCCATATTATCTTGAAGTATGTGGCATAATCCTAAATTATATTTTACCAAAGAAATTCAGAGAAATATAAAGATCAATCTTTGTGAGAGCTTTTTTTCTCAAATAAATGTATTTCTGTTTTTAAACGAGCATATGCACAATATATTCATAGAGCTATACAGTGACAATGCATACATTAGGAATCATAAAGAAATATCTTCGGAGGATGTATTTCGGATTAAAACTTTGAAATATATACAAAAGAAACGCTAAAATGCTCGAGTCATGTGTGCTTTTATATTAATTAAAATTGATCGTTTTATATATATATAAAAAATTCCTTTTTTAAGAATTCAGTATATCTTTTCTTAAGAATTCAATATATTTTATACCGTAATCCATCTGTTTTGACTTTCGTGTCGCACGAACATATATAATTTTCTAGTATTACGTACAATTTATTATTAGCTATTTCGTTGTAGAATATTTTTTATTAACATTTATTTTCCGACATCAAAAAAGTTAATAAACTATTCATCGATCAACTGAATAAAAGTTGTGAGTTTTCACTTTCGATCATAATATAATATGTGCGGTTACAGGCCAGGCACGTGTATTTTAGTAGATTACGGATTCACTCGATACTTTCTCGCATCCTCATCATGAAACGTAACCAACAGATTTATTGTTAAAAATAAAAATTAATTTGCGTCACATCGCGTGAATATTTTTCGTGTTACTTTTATTAATCAAGAGATAATATCTCGCACCAAGTTCACGTGCAACGAAGTCGCGTAGACTCTCGTGACTACATTTACCTAGATACACAAATTGCCGAGATAAGTGGAGTTGACATTTCATATCTCAGCCATGATGTAAGAATGCATCACGATCTTAGCAACGGCTGAACCGTTTGAGTTCTAATTAGCTGACATTTAAATTATACCAGAAATGTTTTAATTTTCTTTTTTGTACGAACTTACGAACTTTACGAAGATATTGTAATATTAATAATAATATAAAGTTTAATATGTAAATTTTAAGAAACACTCGGTAAAAGAGAAACTTTATGCATAAATATATGTACAAGATGTTCCAAAACTGACAAATATCTTTAAGACAGATTCTTTGTAACATTTTAACATAAAAAGTCTAATACGAAAATATCGAGGCTCAGGGATGGCAAAATATAGCGTTTTTTACTGACAGAGCTGGTGCGCACTCAGTCACTTTAAGTCAGTGCACTTTAAAGCTATTGCACATAAAAATCAATGTACGTTTAATAAAAATATAGTAATAAATTAAATCGCAAAATTCTTATTACATTTTATTGTGCTGTTTGATAAAATATATATTGGGTATTTTATTGATTGAGATATTATCCACTTAAATCTGAAATATTTCGCTTATTTTTGGTGATATAAAAAAATAAAAGTGAAACGATTTCGAGGAGGACATATTTTGGTTATGCTGGTTTTTTTTCTAAGTGGAGGCGTGAAAAAGATATAAAGGTCACCACCACTTTTTAAAATGGAATTGTATGATTTTTTTTACACAATATGATTTCTGTAATTATTCTGCATGTAATAGTATTAAGATAGTGGTATCTCAAAAAAACCAATAATTTACGAGTTATTTAACATTTTATAATAAATATGTTTGTGCAATTACAAATTTGTCCGCGTAGATATATATAATTAAATGATTCAAGCATAATCTATTTTCAAGATATATTTCTAATAATATTTTTCATTTGTAAATTGTGTATTTAAAAAAATAAAATTTGCTTTAAATACAATTTACTGAAACGATAAGACTTAAAATTGTTTATATGTGTATATTATAAGTACTATCATTATATATATATATATATATATATATATATATATATATATATGCCACTCGTTATAAAGCGTTACATTTTTTAATATATCTAACAGAAATAATTAATTTCCGTAACAATAGTGTGTAGACTCTTTAATTTAAAAATCAAATCCATCTTTTTTTCTTAAAGAAAATGTCATTGTGTTTTTTACGGAATATCTTGCATACCTTTCTTCATGCATTTTGCGTTTAGGTATTCATAATCCGTAGGTTTTCCTTTTTCTTCAATTTCTGTCACTCATTAGAGAAATTGTTTCATTTCAATATTTGTCTTTCACCGGATCGAATCTACGAAATCGAGCGCTTAATTTCGAGATTTCTATTTCTGGCAATCTTATTATCAGTGATCTTAATCTTTCTGTTCTTTTTTCCTATGACGATTGAAACATCATAGAATTGAGATAAGTTTGCGACAAAAATTATACTGAATTAAATTGCATTAAAAATACATCTTTGAACTTGCTAACAAAGGAACTTGTTAAAAAATCAATTTTCGATTCAACAGCCTTTAAATTTGAAATTAAACGATATAAATAAGAAAATTTTTACAGAAAATTTAATTAAATAGTTATTTACATTAAATAGTCATTAACTATTTATTTTATAAAAATGCGTTAAATATCAAAAGGTAACATTTGTAGAGCTTTATTGATTTAATACGAAAGTTGAACGGCATCTCAAACTATTTCTAGTGTAATATTTACGTTTGCATTGTGCTAAAATTTTTTGCTTATTCCCAAGAAAGATTATTCTCTTATTGTCTCTCATCTTATTATTTAATATAATTTACTAATGACTCGTATGCGTTATTTATAAGAAACAATACTGTTCTGTGCAAGCACAGAACAGTAGAGTAATTGAAGGAATTTCGTAATTGCAACTGTAATTGGAATTTCTTTGGACTAAAGCATGAATACGATTTCGACAAATGAGAAATTAATTTGGCGAAATAGCGTAAAATAATATAACATGTGCGTCTAAAATGCAAACACTATTATGGTAAATTAATAAAGTTAATTTAACGAACTGTCAAAATTGTCAATCAGAGATAATTATTACTGTCAAACGTTGAACAGACGTATTATAAATATAATGGCTCGAATATACAGCATAAAAATTTGTTTCACGTTAAAAAATAAATAAATTTTTTATGTTAAAAAAAATATTAGTTAGCAATTCTCTCTCTCTCTCTCTCTCTCTCTCTATTTTTGCAAATATATATTACATGTCTTATACATATATCTTTATATATGTATAGAGGAAAGGCCCCCATTATGAGATACCGAGTTCATTTTGGGTAAATGCTAGAAGTCTATGGACAGAATTTAAAAAAATAATAGGTCATTTTGAAAGGAATTTAATAAGCTTTTAGATAACGTTATATTAAAAATTTAATTCAAATTCCATTTTTTTTTTAAATTAAAGAAATGTAAAAAGTGAGTAAATCGCAAAATCAAAAAATTGTGCTCCTAATATGAGATGCCCCGAGAAATCGGTAATGAAACGCAAAGTATATCAGTATTGCAATTAAAAAACTTTATTTAATGTTTCTAAAATGCAAACAAACACAGCCAGCGTGCGCGAAAAATGAGCATGCGATAGCAATGCCCAGAACTCGTTTTTAGATTGGAATCAAGCATCGCAGAAATAGGCACTTGACGTTCATTCCGATTGTCCTTTTTATTATTGTACAATAACATTTATATTTTAGCAATGATTTTCACTATAACATAAGAGCATGGGTTATTTCCTATTATAATACTTTGGATCATATTACGACTTCCATGCCTTACGGTTATACGATCATCAAATCTAACTTCAGTAATTAAACAATTCAACATATTCCGTATTTTTCTATTAGTACGACCTTACTCTATTACTACATGAAGAATTTATTGATCACTACATGAAGAATTTATTAATTACTACATGAAATATTTATTTATTAAATAATAAAAAATAAAGATTTAAAGGCTCATCTCAATGAAGACATCCAAATTCTAAAATCTTGTTTTACAATGACTACAGGCATCTAATAATGAATTTTCTACTAAATAGTTTTCAATCCAAGAGCAATACATTCATGGTGGAACCAATATATAGCGTTTATTATTTTAACAGAAACGCCGCTATTTCATATTAGATGCCTATCTCACAATAGGGGGCTTTCCTCTATATACTTTATATGTAGATAATACATCAGATCAATTCTCAGAATTAAACATTTTTTTCATTCTTACATATATTTATATTTATGCTTTTAGGCGTCAAATGTATTTTCATTCGGCATTATTGTTGTCAAGAACACAGCACTGAATTTATTAAATGAGCTACAGTAGAAGTGTTCGTAAAAAAAATTGTAATTGCAATAGTTTTTTAAAATTTTTAGAAAATTTGTCCTTTGCAAGTTATACTTTGGAGACTAAGCAAAATCATCACGTAAAAATTTTATATAACTTTTATACTTTGGCTTCAAATGAATAATGGCAATAAAATTCTTTTAAGGCCATTTTGGCTTTTGTTTCCGAGAAATAAACACAATTGTGTTATAAGTTCAATTTGCTTATATTAACTCTTCATTCGCAATTTCATGATATATATGTGTGTGTGTGCGCGCGCGCACACACACACACACACACACACATACGCATTTTTGTGTAAAGTACATATATATCTGATATATTTTGTCTTTATGAATAAATAAATCACTTTATGAAAAGTTGAAAATAAAAGTATACAGTTATTTATATCTGTGCATTCTCTCTTTCTCTCTTCCTATTTCGCTCTTCTCTTTAATTCGACATTTGTCTGGTCTCTACGTGACAATAATGAAGTCCATACCGTAGATAATGCTTTTAAGCGACCATGAATGTCGCAATTAAACGTTAATTGTCCAGTCTGGTATCGCAACCACAACCAATCGTTTCTATTTTTTTTTCTCTTTCGTTCATTGCTTTTGCGAATGGCTATCAATATGTTTTTCCCGCTAAAAATTATTTCACTAAATGCAATGTTCAATCGTGCCACTGTTGATTGAAATATTCGATAATTTTCAATCACAATAACTTTGAAAGAATTTACAATTGCACATTTCATTGATATGAATCACATATATACTATTTATTAAGCAAATATTTAAGTCTCTTTCTTTTAAAAAAGTATACAAGTTTATATAAAGATCTTTATCCCGCCTAATTTGTACTTATCTAATTTATTCTAATTTTATTTTTCCGTCTTTTTATCTATTTAATTTGCTTAAATTTTACAAGAAATTAAATTAAATGTTTTAATTAGAAGATTTTAATCATATTGCAGTAATTTAAACAAATATTCTGCACTGAAAAAAATTTTAGGTATTTTTGATCCAATGAATGATCATTAATCAATGTCCAATTTAATATCCAATTAATTCATTAATACATAGTAAAAAAAACATTTTGTATTTGTGTTAGATACGGTCTACTCAAATTCTTGTTAAAATTTTGAATTTTTAACATATCCGAGTTTTAATTTAACATAATATAATTGTGTTATTTGAATATTTTGTGTTAAATTAAAATTTAATATTTCTCAGTGTCAAAATAACATAATTTATAAGTAAATAAACGAATAATATAAAAATAATGTAGTTTTAAAACATAAATTTTAAAAATGAATGAATAAAATGTGTGTATTGATTTAATATATTGTAAATATAAATTTTATTGAAAAAAATATGTTTTGTACAACTAGTTATATATTTTATATGTAAAAAGGTACAGATATTTTGTGTTATTTTCTCTTTATAACAGTAAATATCTGATAATCTATATATTGCATATATTAAATATCACAGAGGCATCGTCTAAACTAAAAATGTAAAAATAGCATCTAATTTCAGTTAAATTTAACATCATAAATGTTAAATATATTTAACATAAAATTAACATAAAATCTGTTTTTAAATTATGTCAAAGTATTACGCTTCTTGTGTTAATTTTTTACATAATATTTGTTACTTTCTATATATTCGTCTTATGTTAAATCAACACAAAAATTTGAGTGGACCGTTTGGAACATATGAAATGTGTTAAAGTTAACACAAATTTCTTTATTGTGTACAATAACTGGATTCATTAATATTATTACATATTCATACATTCTTGCAATGAATTCTAGTAATAGTTTTATAACCTAAATCATGAGAATTCATTGAATCAATTTTAATTAATTCAATGAATATTTTATTGTATTTATGTACAGTTTTGGTTTAGTGTGTATTTTCAGAATCATTTTTACATTTTCAATATGATTAGCTAATTTTATTGCTAAACCGATTTAACAATCAAATGCGAAATTTTTTTTATCCTTTATAAGCTTTATATTAAAGTTAAATGAAGTATTAAGATTATCGAAATTTTAATTACATTACTACCTAAGGAATTAAATATTACAAAATGTTCTGTAATATGTGTGTGCGTGTATGCGTGCGTGAGCGCGTGATGTGTATGTGTATGTGGGTGAGTTTTACTCTATCATTTATATTCTTCCTGATAAAATTTAAATACTTAATGAAACTGTTCACGATATTACATACATAATATTACGTTACATTAATATTAATAAATACGATAATCTGGACGTAAGAGAAAATCGATTTCTTTCTCTCTTTCTCCCTAAAAAGCAAGATTTTAATTATTAAATTTAACTGACGTCATTGTATAAAAAGCTGGAAAATTCTCCATTCAAAAATTATTTGTAAAATAATATAAATAGTTCGTTCTCGATCGTCCAATCTGAAAGTCCATAAATACATTATTACAATTGTCAAACAAATTTTTGCACTTTCATCCGAATGGAATAAAATTTTGCACTTTCATCTATGAATTTATTTTGTATTATACAACGCGAAGTTAAAGTACATACATATATCAATGAACAAAACGGAATGAGAACTCTGCTATAAGGAAACCGAGCTTGCTAGGAAAATATCGTGGGCAGTTCCATGACGTGTTTTAAATTGGATATTAATCGAAAGGAATGAATAAGGACAGCGTGCCATACGTGTTTAAATACAGGAACTCTTTCGTGTGCGCGCAAGACGAAGTCTCGCATACAAACTCGTATCTTACATTGGATAAGTGACTTAATTTTTTATGCCTTCTCAAAACTCACGACTCTAACCTTCATTGAATTAAATCCTGATTGCGTGGGCACGATTTTCCATAAAGCATTGCAGATATTATAGAAGGAAAGAAAAGTGTTCCAGCAATCCTTCGGAAAATCGATCGAAATGAATAAACTAAGAAGAAACTGATGAATGAGTGTGTAGGCGTGCATGCGTGCAGGCTGCAATAAAATATTATATTACAAGACGATGATTGTTTACTTCAAGAAATTGCGATAGAGCGTATAGAGCACAGATTTCTATGTGGCAATCTCGGTGTTTGGTTTCGTGCAACGTAACAAAATTGCGAACTAGAAATTGCAATAAATATTTGAAGAATACATATACGTGTATAAGATATCCTAGATTTCCCATACTTCCTTCCTTATGAGTATTTTTTTAGTCCAAATTACTTTGGTAATTCCAAACTCCTGTGCAGGTACGTCACTGTAAAATGTATTTCTTTCTCTAGCGTCACATCGGCTATCGGAAAAGCAGATTTAACTTGTTGCAAGCGAGAAAATGTTGCGGGTATCGAACTTGTCTCTAAAACTGTCCAATTAATAAACGACACCTACGCACGAGCTAACTAGATCTATTTCGCACAAGTTTCAGAGAACCTGATGCAGTAATACAGATAACCAATTAACTCTTCTCCTAAATGCTTCGTTATAATAATTGAGAAATTGTAATCTTGTTACAAAAATATGAAATCAAGCATGCGAACTGATAACAACTTAATCTGATTTGATAATACTTGACCAATGCTTCAATCAAGCAAATATTATTTGTAATCGTTGTGAAGAAAATGCAAATGCATCCGCAACAATTATTCATTTTACAACAATTAATATTCATTTTATACAGAGCGATATTGGAGAGGAGAGCAGTAGGAGGCAGTGAATAGAGCGTGCGAAGAAAAGGATATGTACTATAAAATAGTCGAGTAAAGAAAAGGGAAGTCAATATTTTTGTAAAAGGATGAAGAATTCGTAAAGGGCAAAGAGGCGTGAAGAGCAGATTAGCTCGACAAAATTCATAAAATTTACTAAGAAACAATTGTAGCATTTAACTGATATAGATTCCTGTTGGAAGAAATGGAAAAAGATTGTAATTGTGAGCGCGTCAGAAACAAAAAAAGCAAGATGAAGAAAACATTGCAGTATAAATCGCCGTGAAAACGTTGAACTACAAAAAAATTTTAAATATCGATCATTTTAATATGTTGATGAATTTAATGTTTACCCTATCACTACTTTTCCCCTTACTTTATTTTTGATATAACAACTTTCGAAACGGTTTTTGGTCTTTTTGGTATTTCTTTTTACATTACAAATAAGAAGAGAGTATTTTTTATTCGTATCAAAATTATAAATCTTTATAAGTAATCTTTATATCTTAATAAATCTAAATCTTTATAAATATAGAATTTTATGATGTTATTGTAAAATGTTCGGTAATCAAACTAAATGTCTCGCAAAAAGAATTTTATTTCAAACATATATAAAAAATGGATTATTGCTATTTAATCTTTTCCTTCTTTGACGCATTTATTTTTTGTGAAAAAAATATCGTCCACCTTAAAATAATTCAATTTTTTTTAAATCTTAGCAATGTAATTTCGATCAGAATATAATTTTGATAATAACTATTTTATATACTGTACAGAAATTTGTAAAGTAACGTCGATTCTTTCTGACTCTGGTTATTCTTCTACCTTATATCTAAAAGGTAAAGAGTACCGGGACGTATCTTTAATCTCGTCTGAATTCTCTTGAACGCTCATTATTTTTATCATCGATTTATCTTTCATTCTAAACTTCCAGAACTATCCATTTCGTCATGACGAACAAAATATACAGTTTGATTTCCACATTTTCACCTGTTCACTCTTAAAGACGTCGGGATTTCTTGCCTAATTATCTCATTATCAGTAAAATCCCGATATTTCCTGATTAATAAAGAAGTTGCATTATTTAAAAACAGATTATAGTTAGGTATAAATAAAGAGAATTTTTTAAATAAACAGTGAGACAAGAAAGAGCGAAAAAAATGATATTAAATAACATATAAAAAATTACTATATAAATTATTTTTCTATTTTAAAATTTAAAAAAATAGGAAACTGAATAATAAAGTATTGTAAAAAAAAACTATTAGATTATTAAAAATAATTTATTTACATATTTCAGTTTTATCCAATTCTCTTAGATTATAAATTATATCTAGTTGTTCAGGTATTGTTAATCCACAAAATAGTGATAAATTTTTCTCTATTCGAACTATAGTTTTCATTTAAATGTCTTGTTTTCTTTTGGGATATACTGGGTGCAGCTTCGCACCGCACAAGTTGCGTGTAATTTGCTACATTCAGTTACACTGCACTAGAGTGGTGCATACCATGGTGTACATTATATCATTATTACGCTAAAACCCTGTTCCAGCTTGACTTCCATTTTCAAATTTCAAATGTCACACTGGCTCTACACTGTCCCTTTGAGGAATGGTGTAGCAAAATCCCACTTCGTGCATAAAATTTGCACTATACCGGAGCCACGGAAACACGGTACACCGAATGAGTTCGCTTACCACCAGCCATGGAAACACGATACACTATTTGAATGTTACACTAGTGTAGCCAAGAGAAAACGCTATCTTCTCTTTAGTAATTTTCACACACGTATTTACACATTAATTTATATAATTTATTAATTATATAAACTGAAGAAAAAAGTCTATGGCCTGCCTGATAATCAATGACCTGCTGTTCTTATTTTCTTGTTTTGCAGGACACTTTATTAGTATGTTCGTCATGAAATTGGAGCACGTGGAAAATGTAACGTGCAGAATGAACAAAACTGAATTTGACAAATAATTTTTTTTTAAAGAAACTCTTTATATGAATAATTATATATCTACAATTTAAATATAAAAATTAGGTAGAATAGATTTAGAGATAGAATACTTAAATAATATAGAATAAATTTAAAAAAAATGAATTTAATAGTATATAATACTATTTGTAAAATTATGATATTACGTATGAGAGTAATTATACATATAGAGCAACAGGCAATTAAATCCTGTATTCGTAACGTCTTATTTTATGAATTATTAGGGATAGCAAAAAATTTTAGATAGAAATTTGAGGGAAATAAATTGATATTATTTCTTCATAATTATAAACGCATTTTGGAAAACATCGCAGTATTTGAAAAATATCGTTATTTTCTCTTAAATAAAATTACATTTTTTTACGAAAAACAACAAATGTGAATTAAGATTTTCTGTAAAACATGAACTAAAAAGATTTCGTTAGTTATAATATAAAAATTTAATTTGTTATATTATAATCGTTTTAATCCTTTTATCCTGATTTTATTGCAGGTAGTGCCAAAAAGGGCGGCTCTATTATTCGATCAATTAATGGTAGCTCTACAGAAGGTTGTTGATAATCAGGGAAAAGGTTCAGTCGGAAGCAAAACTTCAGTTGGAAGTAAAGATTTAATTGGAAGTACAGGTATAAGCAAGCCACCAGCACATCATTTCAACTCGAAAATCGTCCCTATGGTGGATGACCAAACGGTAACGAATTCGATTAACTGTTATTCGAAAAGATCCTAGTAGCTCGAACCACATTGTAAGGCAATTATACATTTCTTCACTTCTCATATTTTTATTATAATTATTTACTGTAGTACTTATTTTAGTATTAAAAGAAAAATAATTTATCCTTGCAGTACAATACAAACAAAATTCATATATAGAATGCAATGTGGTTTGAAAGCTCCGCATAACAACTTTTATTATCATATTAATGCATTCTTTTGTACGTACTTTGGTATTAATTTTTTAATAAAATAATAAAGTGTAATAAAATTAATTAAATATAATAAAATTATTATACTAGGCAAAATGAGTAATAGAAAAAATAATGTGAGATCAAAACGGTATGAACATGACGAATCAATAAAAAAGAAATGTTCGTACAATTGTGTGTGCGTGCGTGTGTGTCTGTGCGTCACCACTAAAATTTAATTATAATATTATAGCTATAAAATTTAATATGAGTGTATTCATCATCCGCATTTTTTCTCGTTTTCAGATGGATCTGCAACGACGCGCATTAGCTCAGAGTGAGCTCTTCTGGCGCTGTTACTTCAATGCCCTCGCATGCTTTAAGAAGAAGTGATAATGACCACACCGCCGTCAGTTTTCCTCAATCCCCAAAGATCGAAAGAGTGCGCGAAATTTCGTATTATTTCCTCGACTTAGCTGCAACAGCACGACGAGTAGCAGTGCTTTCCTGGCTAGAGGGTCACGAAAACAAGTGAAGAATGTACAGTAGAACAAATTCGCATGATTATGGCCGGTATTCATAGTCGGATCTTATATTTAAGACCGTCTTAAGTACAGTTTTAAGATGTCATGAATCAATTAGAGTCGCATTAGCATTTTAAGACATTATTTAAGACTGTCTTAAAATAAGAACGGATTATGAATACCGCCCTATAATCGTATTTGGAACGTCGAATTAATTCTCCTTCAACTTTATTTTTTTTTCGCGCCAGTAAACATGAACTAAAAGTAACGTATCAATGTCGTAATTTCACATTCAACAATGTAACTGGTATGTAACATACGTGTTATATTATATTTATATCGTAGAGTATGAATTATAACGTTGTTATGTATCTGTTAATTAATGTTTACTGGAAAGGATACCTCTGCCGTTCTTTTCATCGGCTGCATCGTTACATATCGTTGCCCCATCTTCTCCATCATGGATCATATGCAACATGTCGAGAAGCTATACTTACTCTTTTCCTCTTGTTTATAAAGTAACGATTGAAGACCTATCCATTAAATGACTCTCTTCAAGCATATCAACCAAAATGAAATAATTTGTTATAAACCTAAATTATGTGAGTTTCTTCGATATCTATTCTTGCGAGTTACTTCTAGATATAGGTATTCTTATTCTCTATTACATTATTCTTTGTCTTTGATGCTAATCGACGAGCATGTTTGAAAAATACATACAATTTTCATAATATCGTCTTGTTGCTGCTGTTTACGTAAACTGTGAAGATTTAAAGTAGAAACTCTGGTATCGTTATTTCTTCTTTTATTTTTATAATTACGTAATAGAACTGAAAGGTATTTAATGGTATACTTTTATTTATTTATACCGAGAACAACATTTTTAATAACATAAAACCCGTAAGAGTCAAGAATTGCAAAAATTTAGATGATATTGATATATATTACGTCTTTTTTCTTTTATGATAAAACTAATAACATCTTGATATATATACAGTAAGGATTTACCAACCACAGTATATTTATACAGCATATTTTCTAATTAGACAAATCATACAAAAATGTGGCTCCTGCACAAAACCATGCATCCCAATACATATATGTATATATATATATATATATATAAAATTTCATATTATGATATTTAAATGTTACAGTAAATCATTTAAATAAAATTTATTCAAATATTAAATAATCTACATAAATAATAAAAAAATTGCTAAACACAAGCGAAACAGATGTTAGAATAATTAATTAATATTTATTGTCTAATAAGAAAATATGTACACATTTCGACTAACACTGAATCTTCTTCATCAGCTACAAATAATATACTAATAAGAAAAAATAATTAAGAGGAAATGATATTGCGCCATTAAAAATATTGAATAAACTAAATCAAAACAATGAGAGCCAAGTCAGAACTAAACAAACGACAAACAAATCTGTTAAATTAATCTCTCAGATCAATCGATAAAAATATGAAAAAATAAATAGCAAGATATAAAAATTTTTGTGATAAATTTATCGTTCCATAGCGGGAATTTTGTTAAATCCAAAAAAATATCCAAAAAAGTACAAAAAAAGAATAATGTTAAACCAAGTCTGAAATACCAAATAATAAATAATAAAGAATTGTTAAGAAAAAAAGCAATTTAATAAAAAAAAATGTAAAATTAAAAACTTATAATAATTTTTTGTATATGAAAGCATCAAGTATCAAAATTAGAAGTGTCTAATTATTGTTTTTCAATCTCCATCTTATTTTCTGTTCTTATTATATAAAAATATTTGATGAAAAATCGGAAACTGTGAAACTAATAAAGAAGTATTAGTTGAATATGTATATTCTCTTATTAGATAATAAATGTATTTTATTCATCTTTAGCTTTTTTTTATTATTACTGAGTATTAATGAGCTTTGTTCTTTTTTCTTTGTTTTAATTAACATATTTGAATTCTTTTGAAACTATATTCATTTTAAACATTATTATCGTTATTATTATGATATTAAATAAAATATTCACAGATATAAATTACATAACATATTCAAGGAGATGGATAATCATTTATTATTGACATTTCTTTTTAAAAAAAAAGTGAAATTGTTCTTTTTCGTTATAAATGTAAAGTTGATAAAATTTTTAAATTTTCTATTTGTGTCCACCTTCTGAAAAAAAACTTTAATATACATACACAAGATGAATACTAAGCACTAAAAATTTTAAAGTGTGATTCTTCACACAAATTCAAGACAAAAACTTCATATAATCATATGTTCGAAACGGCATAGTTTCAAAGATACAGGATATTAAAATTTAAGGAAAAATTTCATTTTTTTCGAAAGATTTTGAAAATCATTCGTTATTTTAATGAAATTTTGTATGTTTGAAGTTTCATCAAAATAACTCAGGCGATTTTTGAAAATTTCAAGATTTTTATCTTGAATTTGTGTAAAAAAATTACTCCTTAAAATGTTTTTTTAGAGTGACTTTTTTTAGACTTAGTATCCACTGTGTATAAATATGTATATATGCTATTATATATACATATGTATGCAATGGAAGAACATGCAAATATGTTTTTTACGATTTTTTTAAATGATTTATTCTTTTCATTTCATCGCCTTCGATAGCCTTTCAAGACACAATATTAATTCACAATGCTTAGTATGAGGAAACATATCAACCGCAATAGCCTTTACCGGTACCAAGGGTTCACCAAGATACTGCTTGGAACAAGGTCGTGCTAAATCAATTAAATTTCTCATGGCAGCACGAGGATCACACGATATATACACCAGTTTATTCAACTTTTTTGATTTACGTAGTGTCAGTAAAGCCTTTTGATCTAGAAAAACAATATACAGGTAAGTTATACTATTTCCCTATAATATCATGTGAATATTATTTATGTATAATGTAACTTACGCAAGCCAGCTCGTGGAGGGTCCACAATGGCAGTGATATTGGATTTCGTTGTCCTTTGAATAACAGGCAACAAAATGTCTTCCGCCTTCCCAACAAAAAATTCGCAATTCTTAATTTCATTCTTGACAGCGTTTTCCTTCGCGTCTTGTATAGCATCAGGAATAATTTCTACTCCTAATATTTCGCCGCAATACTACAACAATGAACATTATATTTTTTCGAAAATAATATAGTGATAATTAATTGCCTGAATTTATCATACCTTTGAAAAGCAGAGACCTATAGTTCCAGTACCACAACATACGTCAAGTAGCGCTGTATCCATCGTGGGTTCAGCAAGATCGATTGCCGCCTTGTATAAGACTTCTGCTCCTAATGTATTGACTTGGAAAAATGCTTGAGGTGAAACTCGGAACTTCATTCCGAGTAATGTTTCTTCTATATATTCTGTTCCACTAATATGATATAAAGTATCACTACTTTCACCACCTATACTTCTGTAAATTAAAAGTATGTAATATTTCTGTATATTAAAAAGTATATAATATACTTACTTCTTATCTATTGTTTGAAAGTACAACGAAATAACATGTGCATCAACACCTTTTCCAGTTTCGAAAAATATTTTTAGCTGTGATTTTAACATATCTAATTCATTGCTACTTAGGTTCTGAGGATGTATTCCAACAATCAACATCAGATGATTGGCACGAGTGGTTCGAGCAGTGACTTGCCTCCAATATCCACTATGATCAACTGGATTAAAAGGTTCTAAGTTTGATTCACGTATAAATGTTTCCAATATCTGAAGTATAACATACAAATTTTTTTTAGATCTTAAGCCTATCTTCATCTCTATCACATTTAAATAAAAAATTAAAAATTAAATTTTACCTTTACAGCAATTTTCATATTTTCTGGAATGTGACAAAGATCATCGATAGGTCCAACTGCTGTAGAACCTGAAGCATAAGTTGACAGTCTAAAACCAATCATAATTTTGCTCTGTTCGCTGTCTTTACCTATATCATAAGAAAGAAAAATGTAAATTAAACTTGACTAAATTTTTATATCCTCATATAAATCTATAAGAAATAATCACCAACTGTAAACTCGCATTTATTTCTATATGCTTCAGTAACATCCGCTGAAAGAATATTTTGTAGTTTGCATGGCAATCCATCATATAATTTTTTTTGGGAATTTATCCAATCTGTTAATGTTTTACTTTTGCATTTGTTAAGCATTTGCTGACCAATTTTTATTAGGATAGATTTCATCTCCTTCTGCTTGAATTCCAGCTAAAAATGTATAATAGATTTAATAATAATAAGTATGAAAATTAAACAAGAAATATTCAATATAATTAATTAAAAAAAAACCATATTCGGTTAGAGCAAATTTTGGTGTTTAATAATATTTAGAGATTAATACTTTTTAGGCACAGTATAATCCCTTACTTGATCTGAATATGTCATGTTCCACAAAGGAGTAGTGATAAATTTGATTCTATCCATAGCGGAACAATTTGAATCCTCAGTGTCAGTCTTTAAACGTTTGTTGCTAGATTCTTCTTCCAGTTTTCTTTTCACAAAGGGATCTGGAGCTGGTTTAGCCACCTATGTCAAAGAAAAAGCAAGAACTAAAATTGTATACTTAATTTCAGAAATAGCATTTACGAAAGACTAAAAATACCTGTGCGGTAAGTTTATTATTTTTCCACAAAATTCCATTTATAGAAGTTATTGCTCGTTGACGACATTCCTCACTTCTGAAACATACATACAACCAACTGCTGTCTTTCCTGGGTGGCTTTACTTTACACGATTGCAAATCCAATTTGTCGTTTAGAAGCTTTTTAAATTCTCTAATTCCATAATATTTTGGTAAACCGCGCACTTCAATCTTGTACTTCTCAGACGTGAAATGATCTCTATCGAGATAAGCATACGGATTTTTCTCGTTCTCGATAACATTGGAGGTCTCCATAGCATTTGTGTTAGAAGAGAGAAATCTGAAATCAGTCATCCAGACCTTTTGAAACAACCTGACTCCTAACCTGAATCGATCAGACTGATCCTAAATCCTAACCTTCTTCTTCTTCTTTTGTAATTAATGGCCCTAATCGTCGTTGACGAGGTAAACTTGGCCAGTCGGTTTCCAGACACTTCTAGGAACTTCAACCTTCCACAGGAGTCAAACCGCAGAGATGAAAAGAACTAGAATCAGAAAGCTCGTCAGTCTCCCCCCCACCCGGCAAAAAAACCCTAAATCCTATCCATCCTAACAGGAATAGTCATGGATATGATCAATCAATCTTGGTAGAGTGGCCCCGACTACAAGCTGAGTTGATACGGCCAGAATCGAAAATGGCCGCCGGAGGCGGTGTCTCGCAAGTGGCATAGAATAATCGAACGAGTTAAGGAGGGGAGCATATACGCAAAACCAAAGTTCCCAGAGAGATCGTGAAAGCGAACCTGGCTGGAGAGTTTTAAATGTTGAGGTTGTTTGATTTATATACTTATATAAGAAATGATAAAAGCAAAGGACATAGTTTAGGGGAAGGGTTTTTAAGAAGATATCATTAAGAGTTACAGATGTACGTGAATAAGAGCTGTTAATATATGTAATGAGTTTGTCAGCCTTAGGGAAAGTGAGCGGACATAAGAAAATGATATGATTAATATCGTGAGTAGGGAATAGTGTCATGGATATGGTATCAGAGAGAGAAACCTGAGAGAGGACATGACGGCCCAAAATCTGTAATCGCAAAATGCTCACTTTTCTTATGCCCGTATTCATAGTCAAACCTTGTACTTAAGGCTTTGTAGGCTACATATACGGAATGTCGGTAAAAGAGGAAACTCACTAAGGAGGTCAAACTCGAAGCTGTTTGGTCGGCCGTGGCGTTTCGTCTCGGTCACACACCACTACTAGACTCATCAGTAAGGCGATGTAGTGGAGACCTGCCTTAGATACCCTGGAATCAGTTTAGGTGGATATGTTATTTAAAGCAAGTTCGCGTGAATGAGGTGCTTTCGCGGAACCGAGCGAGTTCCGTCTTGGATCTCTTGTGGCAGTCGCCATAGGCCGACCATTAGTGCGTCCTTTTCTAAATAAGAGCTACTCCCACTCCTCAAATTTTTGACAATGCTTGGTTTAGAAATATTATGTTTATGGATGCCGTTAATTTAACTGTGCTTTTCGAGACATTTTCAAGTGTTAATTTCAAGGAGAGATTGAATAGATTGAAGGCGCAAATTCACCATCCGGTGAATTTGAACTGTACTTATATGTACCCTTTGTGCACTTTTATGCATTAAACTTTTACAGTTTTTTGCAAATAAATCCGTATTAAACTGAAATACACATAAATTAAACATTTGTACAAATTTTGTTGATCATAAATAAACTAATTACAATTTAAAAACATTGATTTACATACTTGACGGATTCATTTTCCCAAATAAAGTATGTATATACAAATCCATTATTTTGAAATGGCCGCATTATACGTTAAAATGGATGCAAGTTTACGGTACTTTTATAGATCTAATGACTTTAAATGTTGTCGCGCACTACCGCTCTCTGAAGAAGTGGATGTTAACTACACAATAATCTTCACCTTTTTGCAGTGCTCTTGATGGAAATAAATCACTGAAATTGTTGAAATTTTTATTAATCAATTTTAGTTATCGATTTCAACTATTTTTCCATCAGGAACATCGCAAAAAGGTGGATATTATTGCGTAGTTAACATTCACTTCTTCAGAGGATGATAGTGAGCAGCACCATTTTGCGGTTACAGGTTTTGAGTCATGTCCTCTCTTAGGTTTCTTTCTGGGTGTATACTTGTTCCCCTTTGTCCCTATCGTTTGTATTATTTGTAACCTTTTATGGCTTTGATCCAAGAAAATGATTCAATCAAGTCTTCGCGTGTATCAAAATTTTCTTTGATAATTGATCAATACATTAATCAAAATTTTATTTAAATTTATATTTAAAGTTATGGTAATTATTTAGTTTAACCCCACCTAAAAAATCAATGAAATTAGGCTTATTGGACGCATCTTTGCATGAAATAAAAAAATTAGGTAGAAAAAAATGTTACTCTGCCTCGCAAACCGAGATATTAAGCGTTAAAATTGACGGCTATTGAGGTTAGGAAACCTGTTAGGAAACTGAATCAGATAGAGTGCCATTACATACCAGCGTCGAGCATCAAGCATCTGAAGAAGACTATTGCGCAGAAATTTGAAATGTTTGAATCTCTAGACTTCTGTATAATAATCTTCTGCACAGCTTCTTAACGCAAAATGATAAAATTATGAGAGGTTATGCTCTTATATACTGCTATTTTAACATATAATGCTGAAAATTTATATTTATTTACATTATATAGTGTAAATATAAGATTCCACTATTAGTGTATCTCGTATATTAAATTCAATTTTAGTAAAATTATTAAACATATTACTACTCATGCTCGACGCTTGACGCTGCCATGTAAAAGTATCTTTAATGATACTACAGTTCGTATGTAGTACATGTAGTATACTCATATACAGCACAGAACGTTGAAATAACATTAAAATAATGTTATTTCAACGTTCTGACCTGAAATAACATTATTCAACGTCTTGTGCTGTATATATATAGAACTTATAGTAATGGAACCAGAATAACTTATCCAAGCAGTGGCCTATTTCCACTGAGAGTTTAAACTAGATCAGAATGTAAGAACAAACCAACTACAATCGAGTATTCTTCTGTTACAATCGAACGACAGAGAAATGCTCGAGTTAGAAAAATGCTGTAGTTAGTTGGTTCTTACATTCTGATCCGGTTTAAACACTCAGTGGAAATAGGCCACTGCTTGGATAAGTTATTCCGGTTCCATTACTATAAGTTCTATGTATATACAGCACAAGACGTTGAATAATGTTATTTCGGGTGGAAACTAGGACAGTGATTCGCAAAGTGTCACGTGGTTGATATATTTTTCTGATTGGCTGGAATAATTCGTAGTAGCTGTCATATTGAATTTATCAATATACTCAACATCGACTCCTGTCGACTGCTGTGGAATGAAGTTAGTAAACTCATCCTTTAATTTTGTGAATATTTATCTATTATTTCATGCTTTGCATTAAATGTTGCATATCTGATGTACTGAATTTACATTCATTAGCGTTATTTACGTAATAGTGTTATTACTACAGCGATATGCGCGCAGCACAATTCGTTGGCATGGTGATGATGTAAATTCTCGATGTTGAGTATTGATAGTAAATGATTGATAGTGAATGTGTATTTGCACCAATTACATGCTTACTAAAATTGGAACTAAGCTGGTAGCATGTTTTTATGATGACATACCTGCAGTGCTGGCAATTTATTTTGTAATACAACCAAAGTAAGCAAGTAGTAACGTCATTATTTGAGTATACTCAGGTCACTTTACACACAAATACAGACTCAGTATCACTTATGTGTAAATAAAAAGCAACTTTTGTGTACAAATTTCATACGTTTTTGTCAATTTTGTTTATTTTCTTCACAATTTTATATTTACGGAAAATAAACTTTTACTAATAATTGTTCATTACAACTTTGTTATAACAAAGTTATTATATAATGAATAAGTAGTTACATGATATAGCAAAATTAGCTTTGATATATTGGCGCGCATTTCCGGTTTTATAACATCATGCAAGAGTTATTGCACTAACCAATAATTCTATGTTCTTAAATCGGCCTCACATGCAAAACTTCTAGAAATGATATAATAAACTTCCGCCGCGCGGTAAAAGTTGGATTGATGACTTCTGCATACTGGACGCGAAAACGCTTGCCGCGCGGCAAATTGTGATGCGGTAGCCAATAAATCTTCAGCTTCTAATATATTCATTGGTTTCCAGTATGCAGGAGCCATGACTTCAACTTTTATCGCGCGGTGAAAATTATATAGCTATTACTTCCGAGCAAGCGAAACGTTGATTGGCTATCACGTCAACTTCTGCCGCGCGGCAAGCGTTGCCGCGTTCTGTGTGCAGGAGCCATATCTCTACCTATAGGATCTTTAATATATATTCTTGTTTTTATATCATGCTATATATGATTTCTGATAGGTTGCAATTCGTTATTTCCTGATTCTATCGCTTGTCCTTTTCGTTGTGTTTCCGGCTTAACTTTGCTTATGCAAGACGCCATCTAAGTTTATCTTTGATTCTGAGAATTATAGTATAAAATATATCACCGTCGGTAAAATATATTTTTCGATTGTATTTCTCAAATTTTTAAGTGGGCAACAATTGATACGAACGAAAAAAAAAATAACCGAACATAAAAACATCATTTTGTCTTTTATTTATTATTTTCTTGCTTTTAATATCACTCCCTAAATATATTTTCTAATATTTTCATGCTGACAATATCGACTGTTTCACTGTTTTATCTTTCTGAAGTCGACAACTAGCGCTGCTACCAGCTCATAGCGATCACGTCTGAAGTCTGGGACAATTGTGATATCATAAAGGGAGGTTGATAAAGCCGCTACGCAGTATCGTTGCGCGCAGTTCCGTCTTTGATTATATCCGCACCTTGTGATAATCAATGAGAAATATTCCGTATACATACTTTTTATTATTTCTCACAATTTGAGATTAAAGACATAATCTAATGTAAGAATCACATATATCCTCGAAATTAGATATAAAATTGTCATTAATAAGAATATTTGAAATAGTGCGCGGACGGGCAATTTGGGGCGTAATCTTCATCATCATCTAAAGCCGGCACTGGCAAAGAAAAACCGAAGGGGAGAGGGAGGAGAGATAAACGGTCGGTGGTGACTGGCGAGTCGTGGTCGGCGCCGTGCCTTGTCACGAGCACACACATTGAAATCGATTGTGGGTGTCACGCGGTCAGTGTTGACGGGAGTCGGGCAGTCGACGTCTCTTATGGACGTTTTGTTTGTCGGCGCCGTGCAGACACGACGCGTCTCCTCGGGGCCCCGGCAATTTAAGTGGGCGGGGTCGTGAGCACCATGCTCGCCATACGGTGAGAGACATGGAGCGACCTCGGTGTTACTAGTGGTGAGCTGCCGCCGCCGCCGCCGACCGATAGTCGGTCGGTTTTTCTCATCGGAGCGTTACGTCGCTACGCCGTGCGTTGTATTACATGGCCGCGACTCACGCGTCAGCTACGCCTACTGCTATGACGTCGCTCTGAGAGACAAGAGACAGAGAAAAAGAGAGAAAAACAGAGAACCTCGCAGTACACTCTTTGCTCCACGCGGCTTCAAAGGTAGGAATTTTTCTACCGAAATTTTAGACGCGCGCTCTATGTCTGTCTCTGTTTATCTCCCACTCTTGCCCGTCGCTCACGCCTTCGCTCTTCTACGCTATGCTGTTGGTCGCTACCTTTGCTGATTGCTCTCTTTATCTCTCTATGTGGCTCCTTTCCTCCCTCGCATTCTCTCTCTCTCTCTCTCTCTCACTCTCTCCCTCTTTCTTTCTCTCGCTCTCTTTATCATTCTTTATCCTCTCTTCTCAACCTCTTCTCTCTTTCCTCTGTCACTCTATCACCTCTAGAATCTTCTTCGACACAGCCGCCGATTCGCTTGATTCGTCGATGTTGCTCGACGCGTTTTTCCGGAGTTGGAGGAATAAATTCTGAGATACCGTTCTCCGGTAGAGGAGAGGGTTTTTTTTTAGATGTAACGTATATGCGCGTCGCGCATCATGCCCTCCTTTACTGAAGAGTCGCCGCTGTGTTCAAACCTTTCTCCTCCCTTTGTCTCGAAGAACAGTAGGCAGGCAGGCATCTAGCATAGTGATTTGTTTCCACGATAAGAATATCACACGTGTATGTCCTTGGCACAGGAATTAACATGTAACCATAATTTACAATAATTTGGAGTTTAGGGAGGAAAAGAAAAAAAAAGATACATTACACACTAAAGAGGGTCGCTCGGCACGCTGCACCTGCGATGTGTATTTTTCTGTCTCTGTCTGCCTGTTCCCCCTTCTTTGCCTTCCTTCCTTCCCCTTTCTCTTACTCCTCCCATCCACTCCAACGTACATCTGATCCTTTTGTCTGCCGAACGAGATGTATGTGAGTACGTACGTGTTGCGCGCGCGTATATTATACCGTACGTTTGTTTGTATACAAATATCCGTTAAACGCGTGCATACGCACATTACGTACGTACATATAGATACTCGCGGTATCCGCTCATATACTCTGTCAAATCGATGATTGGGAGAACCTTACGGAAACGTTCTGAAAACGTCGCGGCAGCGTTCCTAGAAACAAAGGAAAATGTGGGAAAAAACAGATATGCCTAAATGAACGAAATTGGATTCGCGCTTCTTATCATGTGATTTATGTGAATCAATATTTAACGTAAATATATAAGAAAAATCATCAAACGAAACATTCAATCAGTAAGTCGAACATCTATTGATATGGCTAAAATGAGGAATTTGAATTAAAAAAAAAAAAAATCCAAGATAGCAATTTGAAGTCTGAAGTCGAAACGTACGAGTTTTATGTTTCTCTCTCTCTTTTTTTTTTTTAGAAAAAAAAATCTTTCTAAGAATGTTACATCTTTTAAGATATACGAAGAATCTTTTAGAATGTTTCATGAGATATACGAAGAAATTAGAAGTTTTACAAAGTAAATTAAAAACGAGAGGCATAATTTTCACTTTTAAAAATAATGTCAAATCTTTAGAGATATATGAAGAAAGTAGAAATCCAAGTAATTGATGTACAAGTTGAGAGTTATTTTAATTTTGTTTAAAAGAGAATAAATTTTTTAAGATAAACGTGTGATAACTCGTGCGCACTTGTATTATTGAAATACATACTGTCTAAACCTCTTGGAGTAAAAATTGAGCCAGTCTTGAAAAAAAGAGTGAGAACTGTTTATTCTTGAACAAAAGTGGCAGATTTTTGCCTCTTTTTTTGGAATAAGATTTAATTCTTTTTTTAGTGAGATTTATTCCAAAGGAAGGTCTCTCTTTTTTTCATTTCTTAGAGTGACTTTTACAATAAAACAGTGAAATCTTACTCCAACAGAAGAAAATTTCACTTCAATAAAGCGTGAAAATCTGCCATTCTTGTTCAAAAGTAAAAATATTTTCATTCTTTTTTCAAGACTGACTTAATTTTCAATTTTTTGAAGTAAGATTTCACTTCAAAAGATTTAGAAAGTACGATTTTTAAAAACTGAATAAATGTAGCTTATTGAATTAAATCTTTATTAATCAATTTACAATTATATCTCATTCAATCTCATTCAATAATATTACCGTATATATAAATAATAATGACAAAGGAAATTCGACAATCTTGGAGTAGAGATTTTGAAAAAAACGTAGACAATCCTAATATTGCAGCACATGTACACACCCTGTACGATATTGTATTAAATATTCTTTCACTAGCAGATGTATGTTAGAACATTCTAAGACAAAAATTCTTATACAAAAATGTCTACCATGGTTTTCAAATTATAAACGATTACAGTTGATCAATTGTGGCGTCTGAAAATCGCGCATTCAAGAGCAGAATATCTCGCGGATCTTTGTACATTGACCCGCTTGTTAAATACTGACATGATTGAGATACTTATCACAAAACTTAAAATAGAAAACCGAATTCTGTAATATCAAGCTGATATTAATATATTATGTATAACTTAAATTATCATCAACAAAACAAGCATCACAAACAAAGCTTAAGGCTTTTGAGTAGTCAGCCAATATTGAATCGTGACGTTAGAAGAGAGAAATAACACGTTAATTTTTACCATTTATAAATAAAGACAATTTGGATAAAGCGAAATGATGAGATTGCTTTAAAACAACTGTAAAAATGGACGAAAGTTATCCTTATCCTCCCTAATAGTCAGTAAATAATCGTAAAAAGTGATTAAAGGCACGTGTAAATAAGGGAGGAAGCGCATTTAATGAAAACATACACATGCCTTTTATCACTTTTTACAATTGTTTACTGACTGTCAGAGAGAATAAGCATAGTTTTCGTCCATTTTTACAAATATTTTAAAGCGATCTCATCATTTCGTTTTATCCAAATTGTCTTTATTTACAAATGGCACGTAACGACACAATTAACGTGTCGTTTCTCACTTCTGACGTCACGATTCAATATGGCTGTGGTGATTACTCAGGAGTTTCAAAAGTGATCTTTTTGAATGTAAAATTGAAGTACTCACTGCAAAAGTACCCTAACTATGAAAATTCAGTTTTCTATTTTAAAGCGTTATACCGCGTTATATACTTATTAACTTATAAAATTATTAATACTTTTAAATAAGAAACCGAAACTTCGACAGGCATTTTGTGGCAGACGTCTCAAATATGTCGATATTTAATAAGCGAGTAGATGTACACAAATGTCTTACCATCTGAAATATTGCATGCGTATCGGAAAAGGCATAAAAAAAAAAAACAAGATTTTTTCGCGTGCTCTGACATGCTCTAAAATACTCTTACTAGAACATTTACTCACTCTAACGCGCTCGTCGAAGTGAGTAGAAGCTATATAGCAGGAACACATTGAAGCATGTTGGAGCATGCGACGCGATCAAACCTATAGCCTGCGTTCCATTTAACTCTCAACATAACGCTCGTGGAATCATTTCATCCTTATTGTTCATCGAATGTTAAACAAGGACAAGCGATGCTCGCGAGCGTCGCGAACGTTAAGTGGAACGCAGCCATGATAAGGCGTTTGTACAAAGGTCCTTCGCGCGTACAAAGGCTCCGCCATAGATTCATAAGATAAGCCCAGCATGCCCCTATGGTGAAGCGAAATTGACATAACAGCGACAGTAAGAGCAAAAACAGCGGTGAAGTATCTCTATTCTCTTCTCCCTTACTATGAATATGCGCGCGTATAAGAAGGATAGAGATAGATTCGCCGATGTTTCGCATCTCTCCGTTCTGTTAGCTTCACTTTTATCATAGGGGCATGCTGGGTCTACCGTATAAGTCAGACGTTTCAGACGTTACAATTAGACAACTTTAATCGTTTATAATTTGAAAACTATTATAGCCTCAATATATTTTCGTACAAGAATTTTTGTTTCAGTGTATGCTCCGGCACAATCTGTCAGTGAATTGGCATTTGAACATTTTGGGACACCCTGTATACCTGGCGCGTATTTCTCATCTTTGTTTCGTCAGCCGGCGACTCAGACGCGTCTCGTGAGTTTACGTCGTTTGTATTGCGACGTGAAGTACGACTAGCTGGAACATCGAACGCGATCGAATGCTTACGAACGAGACTGAACGATCAGGCGCACGAATTTTTTCCTATGCAACGGAAGTGAGCAAACGTAAACGGCTGATTTTAACAGTTAACAGTACATCGCTGGTCGAGTATTTAAGCTGCTGACCCTTTAAATCTGTATGCGTGTGACGCCCTTCGATCGATTCACGCGCGCGCATGTGTGTATATGTGTGAAAATGAGTGGGTGTTTGTATGATATGTGTGTGTGTGTTTGTGTGTACACCGGCCGGGAATTACGTTCTGCATACGGGGTGTCCTCTTAGCCAGGAACGCTCGCCGATACTCCGATATTGGAGATGCTATCGACAACTTTCCATTGATATTTTAGCATCGACGCTTCACGAATCCGAATCGATGAAAATCTTGGAGCAAATAGATGCTCTTCTTTTTCTATTTTTCTTATTTAACGGTTTAAATTACGATTGAAATAGCTCGTTTAGTTTGTTATGTAATTATACTTTTCTGGTTTATTGTCATTGAATTATTATTTTAGGGATGCAATAAACATTTTCAAAAATAAGTTTTTTTTTTTTTAATATCTATTAATGGCCTGCTAGCAATGCTTACGTGAATAAAGAACATTGGTGTTTTTTTAACACAAGTGTATGAATTGTATCGGCTCAGTACAAATTTGGACGAGTTTGAAATAAATTTTACCTTTGTGATGAATCTTTGATAGTTAATTTAAGTAACTTCATTATTTTTAGTAATTTTAATAATTAGTAGTAATAAATCGAGATAAAGCTATTTTTATAGCTTGGCTCTTAGTATCTGCGGTTGATAGGATATCCGGTATACGTACATGTTATACATCCTACATAAGACTTATCAAATTGATATAATACGTGCGTCATAATTTTACATCCAGAGAATTACAATTAAATTATTAAGATGATACGTGCTAGAAAAATCTGTTGCGATTATATATAATTATAAAAAGACTGTAAATAATTGATTAATTAATAAAATTATTAAATTTTAATTATTAATTAATTAAAAAGTAACTACAGAGTATAAATTGATAAGATACTTGCAAGTGTACTTTTTGAGAAATCGCGTATAAAGTAAGAGATGCGCTAAAAATATTTGAACTTGATTTATAATCATGTTTCCTCACTGGTTAAATTTTATCTCAAAATACACAAACTGCAAAATACACAACTGCAATGTATTGTGCGACAGAACTGCAGTATTATACGACGTGAATCTGACAACGTATATACTTATTGTATAAATTCAAAATTCGATTTGGAAAGAGATGATTCTTTTCATCGATATTTAGAATTTACGATATCTGTTGTTAAATCGCGAATTAAAAATGCACTTGGGAATACAAATAAAAAATGTATAAGTAACAACACATCCAGGAAGTCCGGTGGTCGTTCTGTGCAGCGCGTGTACTTATAAATGCATAGAATTTTTCAATAGGCAGACCAGAAAGACCGGTGCACATGGTAGCTTTTTTCAAAGATTTTTCTAGCGGTTTGCAGGCTAAGATGCAACCTGTGCAATCGTAACTTTGTTGCTGTTTTCCCGTAATTAATATCGATTTGACAACTTTACTGTTAAAGGAGAAATATAAAGAAGTATATAAAAATATACGATTACGAAAAGAAAATTTTATAATTTTATAAATTTTATGAATTAATTGCATAAAATATATATTTTATTTGACAACAATTGTAAAACACTAAATTTAACAT
>NW_017304207.1:563643-567773 GCF_001594115.1 Trachymyrmex septentrionalis | reverse complement strand
TTTATATAGGGTGTCCCAAACTTCTTGACACACCGCTTGTAGGCAGGTAGAGTGGACTGAACACAAGGCCATTTCCAAATTTGGAAATTCAACAAATTACGAAGCTTTAATAATATAATACGTAGAAGAAATCCTAACATGTAATAAACAATTTTTCTTGTTGCCCGAATTTATTCTGAAGAGTTAAAATTAAAATTTGAAAACTATCTCATTTTTCGTTTCTATTTTATTATTCACCAATAACAGAAGATAGATAAACAAAATTTTACAGAGAAAAATTTATTTATTTTAATAAGATTTATTGATTAGAAAACTATTCATTGTTTAATAAATGATACAAAATGTGTATAAACGAAAGTAGGAGCAATATATTCTCAATATTGATATTTTTATGATTTCTTTATAATACTGTACAATATATTAATACTTGTTTCACTTAACCTATATTTACATTTAATTGAAGTTAGTCGCTTATTTGATTTATGTATAAAATACATAGAAAAATCGGAACAAACTCATTTCAAGTGGGATGTCATTATTGCCACCTTTTATTACAGGTTACGATAAATTTGTTCTTTATTTATATTTCGAATTTTGAATTGTTCATGTAATTAAATAATTAATAAGTTTTATTCTAATTGATGAGTTAATAGAAAACATAAAAATGAGCCAATTTTCCAAGATTCATTTTATCCCTTTAGGATAAATTTGGGCAGCAAAAACAATTACTTGTTACACGGGTATCAGGATTCTCTACGTATTTTACCAGAGTTTCATTAATTTAAAAAATTGTTCCGAGTTGAGGACCTTTTCTTGTGATTGTGGATCGAAAAGTTATCTATCTTTTTGCTTTTCAATTTTTCAAATTATCCAATAAGCATCCATATAAACCAAATAAAACAACTTCAAAATATTTTTAACATGTAAGATATTTCATAAACAACTCTGAAAGATATCTTAAGTTGTCTTTTTATGCGTCGATTTTATACACATATTCAACAATCTTTAGAAATTAATATTTCATTAATGATAGCGAAAATTGTAAAATCATAGAGGAATTTTCGACTCAGTTTAATTTGATCTATCTGACCACAAGCGGTATATCAAAAAATTTGAGACATTCTGTATAATAATTATGTAATTAAAAAAAAATTGTATTACAGTCTCTAATACGTATATAATAACGCTTGTCAAAATGCTGTAGTAAATCTTTTTATTAAAAAACGTTACCATCTTCTGATATTAAAAATATATTCACTAAAATATAATATAATTTTGCATTGTAACATGATGTGAGATTTTAACGTGTGTCAAGAAATCTTAAGAAAAATATGTGAAATTCCAAGATATGTTTCCATAGAAAATTTTTAAAGATATGAACTATTAGGTGTAGTCTAATGGAACAAAATATTTAACCAAGGAAAAGTAATAATACAAAATGAAAAAAATATCATAAAAATAAAAAGGTATTTAATACAAAAAATTTGATGCTGTTGAATTAAATGTAGTTAAATATCCGTATGTTCATAATTCATATAATACTACAGAATTATATTATACTTTATTACATATAATATTAAATTTCTATAATGTGTATAATTATCTTAGTTACAAAAATTTATCTTAGTTACAAAAATGTATGATGTTTTTTTTTAAGAAAAATGAATATAAGTTATAAATATAATATATGTCTTTTGTTAATGCTTTTTTTTTTAATTATTCTCTGCTTTTTACAAATATTTTATAAATATTTTTTAATATATTTTGGTATAAAACGAAACGTATCTATAATATCTATAACATTTTTAACTTATTTTAGTTGTTATTATTTATAACAATTTATTATTATTTATATTATTTAGTTTTTAGCTATATTATTTTGAATTTTTTTTGTATAATGAAAAGATATCACATTTTATACAAGTTTTTTTTGCGTGAATATGTTTTTTAAAATTATTTTAGAAAAAGTTATTTCTAAAAAATTGTATCGCTTTTTTAGACGTAACAAATATTAGATATTTTTTAAGAAATGCGCATGTATAGAATGTTCTAGAATTGATGATATAAGTAGAAAGAGGGTGATTCTACATGAAAAATAGAAAATATTAAATAGAAAGTTTAAATAAAATTTTTTTATTAAGGCTTTGTCAAAAAGAATTTTAAATATTCATCAGATATCCATACGTATATTTAAAACTCATTTGTGGTTATAAATATTACTAATATCAATGTGTCGAACAATTGAAAGAAAACATCAATTCAGTTTTTGAAAACTTAAAGACACAAAACATGTTCGAAAGTATTCGTATAAATTTAATATGAAGGCACATTTATGTGTACAATAATCCTAGCAATTTCTTATAACTGTTTTTATGATAATGAAATTTTTTATGATAATGAAAATTTTGAAGAAGTAAACACATCTTATTATCTTTGAAGTATCCTTTTAATACTTATCATTTATAACTACAAATGTGTGTTAAGTGCACGCATACAGAAATACTGAAAATTGTTTTTTTAGAAAATGAGAAGTCTCGTATAAAAAAAGTTTTACTCGTCATTTTTTTATTTTCTCATGTACGTATATATGTATGTATAGTAGAGTCTCTTTAAATTTGATTTCTTTAATTTTGATATTTCTACATACATACTTCCACAAACATTAATGTTTCTTCTACATCATAATATGAGCTAAGCAGCTCTGCTAGATGAAATACATATGTGCGTATGTATATACATAGTGATATTTAACAGCTTATAATTAATATGCACAACTGCGTTCGCGCAAATATACGGCAATTGGCTGGTTCGTACTGTGGTAAAGATATTTCATATAATTTTAGAATTTCGCTCTTATCTCATAATAGGTTCAAAATAGGAAGGTCTCATTAGCTCACATCCCAATACGATAGCACATATCGATCGGTATTTAGTAATTTTCCAATATATCTACACACACACACACAATTATTAATGAGAATATTTTATATTAAATTGGTCAATTAATGATGTGGGCTATGGGATCTCTTGTTTAAAATAAAGGAGATTCTACCTTATATGTACATACATTAGTGCTGTCTAAGATTTTGGATATTGGATTAATGTTACAATACATCAATTGTCTTTCATTTTTCTAATGAAGATAAAAAAAGGAACGAGTATAATATATAGACGTAAACACACTTTATGTCAGTGCCCAAAAAGCAAATCTCGGACAATATTGATGTATTAGACGGTATATCATACTAATGTAGACATATATGCATATATCAGTACAGGATTGGATATAAAAATTATTTTATAAAAATAATTCGTTATCAATAATCAAATAAGAAAATAAACGGACAATTAGTAATCGATGCGATAAGTATGGCGCTCAAATAATTGACATACATTAACGTTTAAAAAATTGTATCTACATGTCACGAACGTTTCGGCTAAATTTTAACTATTTTCAGCGTAGAAAAAAAATTTGAATTACATTTCATCACGTAATCCATCACGTTGAATCCAGTGGTCGATCTCCAATAATACAAATAAGTATTTTCCCATAACCGGTTAGCACACTGGATGGTCTGAAAGAATTAAGACCTTAAATGTAATAAAATTAATTGTAAAATATGAAAACAATTCTAAAAGTACTTATGGGAAAATTGATATGGGGAATCATCTCAGGAACATGCAGATGGATGAACAGAGAAATTTCTTATCATAGAGAAGATAGCACTTAGGTTAAAAAATTAATAATAGAACGTGTATACAGATTGAAATATAAAAACCACGGATAGCCAGTAATATAAGTAAAACACAGACTGAACGACAATCTTTATAGTTCCGAGTCAACCATGAATTACAATGAAGAATAAGTAATAAAAATCGCTAAAATCATATTTGTTGACTTAAGGATTATTTGTATACTCTTAATTATTGTATACCATCTCGTTACTATTACTCGATACTGATTTAAAAAAATAACTTGTTATCGTTATCATTATTTAAAAAAACGAGTCGTTACAATTTTCATTACTTTTCACCGAACATAGAAATCGATTAAATCTTGAAATATTCAATACATTTTATTGTACTATTAGGTAAAATATGTATTTCATAATTTGAAATATTTGGATTTT
>NW_017304207.1:561513-563543 GCF_001594115.1 Trachymyrmex septentrionalis | reverse complement strand
TTATTGTACTATTAGGTAAAATATGTATTTCATAATTCGAAATATTTGGATTTCATTTTTATATTCAAATTAAATCAGTGTACAGCGACTTTAATATGCACTAGTGCACACTGTCGCTTCCAATCGAATTCGCCATTAAAAAAGTAACTTCGTTAACGTTACAAATAAGGAAATGGAACGGTGTTACTCATTCGTTACTAAAAGAAAAATAAAGTAATTGTAACGGTAACGATGTTAATTAACGCGTTACTTCCCAACCTTGCCAGTATATTATACATACAAGGTTATAAAAAGTACCGGATCTCTGAATATCTTGAAAAATATATTTTTTATAAAAAAAAACTTCCAACAAAAGTTTAGGGTTTAAAAGGATCCATTTACTGATCTTATCTCTTTCTGTTTGACTTTAGGTGGCGTCTCGAAGGTCAGGTCAATGTCACATCGATTTTTTTAAATGGAATTTCTCGAGATAAGCTACAATGTAATATGTAATAAAAAATGAGGGTTTCCGTTAAAAAATTGATATAATCTTGATCTAAATTTGGCGACGTCACTTAAGGTCAAACTGATAAGATCAGTAAATAAATCTTTTTAAACTCTATAATTTTTGTCTGTGTGTGAAACTTTTTTTATCAAACTTATATTTTCGAGATATTCAGGGGTTCCAGTATTTTTCATAAATCCTGTATGTATTATACTGAGAGAAAATGGTTCTAACTACTTCGTTAAGAAAATTCTGAAACTTAAGTACTTCCAACTAGTTTTACATAGTAATAAGAGCGAAAGTACATAGTGTACTATGTGTACTGTGTATACTATGTGTGTAGTATATTGAATATACTATATACGACAAACAAAATATGAAATTATATTCTTTCAGTTTAATTAGACAAATATTTTTTTTAATGTTATAATGATTAAAATTAATCATTGTTGGGATAACTTAAAAAATATATTCAAAAATTCTTTACTAAAGTCTCACCTGCGAGCAATACGTGGTATTACCATCAGATGGACGTGGCGCAGTTATTTTTCGTAAGAAGAAAACCACACATAATAAAATAAAAAGTGCAGTATTATGAGACTTTTTACTAATTTTATTCTAATAAAATAATTCTTTGAGTGCGAGTTATTGGTTTCGAAGATGAAAGTATATGAGAAATACATCTCGACAGTATTAATATAATACAGTATTAATATAATTTTTAGTTTTGTATAAAAATTAATTTAGTAACTTTATAATTTTTGGAAGAGAAATATGTGTAATAAGAAATATATAATATTAACCCTTTAAGATCCAATATGGCGTCTAAAGCTGTCAACGTCGTGATAATATTTACTTGATATAAAAGCTTTGTAATCTATATTTATGAAATAATAGTTTACAGACTAGTAGTTTACATGAACAAACACTATCGAGTTTTTAGCATTAGATTAAATTAGAAACCTAATTTGATATGAAAATGCGTTATAAAAATTTATATGAATGTGAGTGAATGTGATATTAGTAGTAGTACATAGTAATATATGATATGTGTAAGTCGATAAACAGCAACTATTAGAATTCTATTAATAATAGAGTCAGATGTGATCCCATTGCTTTTTTTGTTAGTCGGGGGGCTTTTGTTTTACTGCAATTATTTGAAGTTCGTTAACTTTATTGTATTTATTTTTTTCATTTATAAACAGAAGAAAAAATTTTATGTTATTATTTCTTTTTCTACCCATTTTGTATATTAATTAGATAAAGCATAAAACACAATATATAAAACAGAATCAGGTTAGATTCGATTCTCTATCGTTCTGAATACGTTCTGAAAATATACCATATTATTAGGGGATAATATAATGGCACCTGAATTGTTAGAAATAGCAAAATTTTTCTTTTACAATACTGGGAAAACATAATCTTTTTTCTTATATTTTTGTATTAATATACCATTTAATTACGATCTAAATACGATGATTTACAAATAGTTAATATATATTACTATTCTTAATGATTTAATATTAACGATTTACAAATATTA
>NW_017304207.1:546245-561413 GCF_001594115.1 Trachymyrmex septentrionalis | reverse complement strand
TACTGAAATTTCTAGTTGGAGAGAATTTTTTCTTAAAGTTTACCCTGAAAATATGATAGTCGTGGAACAACATTGTATTTCAAAAAATTTTTTAATGTAAATCTCTTTGATTTATTAATAAAATTACATAAAGTATGAAATAAATTTGATTAATTTTACTGAAATACATGGTAAAAATCTTCAATATATTTTATTGTACTACAACTACTATTTTCGAGGTTTTAAAACAAAATTCTCCGTGTATTTTTTTTCTCTAAGTGTAAGCGCAAGCGCGCACATATACATATATATATACGAGTATATATTTCAAATGTTTTATAATAAAAAATAATAAACAATATATATTATTGTTTATTATTTTTTATTATAAAACATTGTGTGAAAAAATGCTTATGATTAATGTTATATTTATATATTATTGCAATTAATTTTTTTAATGTGATATTGTATGTTAAAAATATATCTGTAAACGCGATAATTAATCAATCGTAAGAACAGAAGATTGATTGATTACTGCGTCGCTGTCTTTCTTCTTTCTTTACAACAATATTTCTTCATTTTGTTTGCATGCTTTTTTCCTTTTTCAATTATCAATGTATAACAATAGTTAATATTAATTATAATACTTTTCTAGGATCATGTATAGTCGAAATTTGAAACAATATTTTTTTCCAATAATGTTTTTTAAATTAAAATATAACTTGGCTTTGCGCAATATCTGTTCATGGAGTACATAGAAAAAGAATAAAAATACTTTTATTATATAACAAAAACATTTAATGATTAAATCCATAACAAACTTACAATCAATCTAGACATCATAATTGTACTCTCAAGTTGCCATCTTGCATAAAAATATACGATCAGTCTCACCATTATATAATATATAAATTGAGCACAAGCGATGTGGGCAAGTAGAGCCCCACAAAAAGTTTGAGATACCCTATTGTAAATTTTGTTTTTCTTTCAGGGATATAATAAACACATCACTTATACAAAAGCAATTTTTTGTAAATTGTAAAATTTTTATCTCGCTAATAGAATTGTATGCGGTCTACAATAGAAGTCGTAGCGGTCGTAGAGTCTTAAGTTATAGAAAATAAATCAATCACAGTCAGATATGTGATAATCGACTATAATTATCAATTTTCTACTTAAGACCCTACGACTGCTATGACTTCTATTATAGACCCAGCATAAGATTTGCATATACTACCAAAATCCAATTTCGATAAAATTTTACAGATATGTACTAACTAAATATAGTCAAATCCATGAATGCGGACTTGCGGAAATGCTTAGTTTTTGAAATATTCAAAATTTATTTAATCGACTTAATTTGGTAAAACATTTACAAAGTCAGCCCTAAACGACCTCCAACTGACCTTGACATTGACCCTTAAGGAAGTCAAAATCATTGATCTTTTCTGTCATTCGTTACTCATTACAAAGTTACGAACAAAACAATTTTTATGAATAGTATGTAATTTTCAAACACAAGATATATATTTTAGCAATATTTTCTTTTGACAATGGGAAGCGGGGTAAACCTTGTTTTGCATAGAAAATCGTGCGCCTCTGAAGCAGGGGAAGAGGTGGGGTGAAAGTCGCTTCGCGTGAAAGTCGTGCGCCCCTGAAGCAGAGGAGAAGGTAGGGTGAAAGTCGTTTCGCGTGGTAGTTGTGCGTCCCTGATGCAGGTGGGGTAAAAGTTGCTTCGTGTCAATATATTAACATAAAATTATTTAGTCAAAATATTGTAATTTTTAGTTCTATTTATTTCTTCTTGTCAAAATCTTTAAAAACGTTAATCGAGTCAATCAAATAAAATTTGAATATTTCGAAAACTAAACATTTCCGCAACTTCGCATTTATGGATTTGACTACATTTATTGTAGTATATTCGTGTAAAATTTCATCAAAATCGGGCTTGGGTATACGGCAGTTGAGCCTTGTATTATCTTAAATTATATATTAAATTATTCAAATAACAATTTTTTTGTGTAATTTATATGTCTTTGAATGAACTAAAAATATTACAATTTCTGTAATAATATTAGTATAATTTAAGATATAAATTTTAGTGTTAAACCTGTAATATTTACTATATTTTTTTCATATATCGAGGAAATTTATAGAGAGAAGTAAGAAGATCTAAAGACAGAAGTAGTTTTATTATAATATAGCATACATAATAGTAGTCGTCTTTTGATTTTAAAAGTCGCAAAATTAGTGAAGAATAGGAGAGGCTTAGAGACTGTCAGTAACTTTATGTAAGAATCCAAGAATTCCGATTATGCCTTTGCGTAGCCACCTTGGCGTAGTTTCACATCCGTAAGTTTCACGTCCATGGTTTCGATGAAATAGCCGAAAAGTTAGCAGAGTCGGGACAAAAGAGATCCCTCTCGTCCTTTCCGTAATACATTATACAAAGGATACCTGAGCTTTTATGGTAATCATTATACGGTAATCGATATATCTTCATCCACTTTCTGAGAAAACGGATTCGTTGCAAGGCTCAATTCGCCAAGTCGGCGGAGGTTATTCATTTGAAACTTGCAAATTATAAAAGCACTCGAGATTCTAAAAGTTTCATGAAAAATAGGGCTTTTGTAACGACAGTCGCCCATAGATGAAAATTATAGATGCGCGGCGTGGCGCACGTTCTTCTCCCACTTTTCCTCATCGTTCTTCTTACATTATGGAGCAAATTATAAGAGCCACTTTGCGCGACGTGGACGCGCTCTATGTTCGTTGCGAGCAGCGTAATAATTTAGCGGACGATGAATTTCCTATGGGCGCGTCGATCGTCTGCGAACTCCCTGCGAACTTCGGTGCGATCGAACATCCCCGCGACATAACTGTTGTTCTTTTGAATGAAGCGGATGCATCGATGCGCAACGTTTCATTTGCGAAAAAGGGTACTAGAAATAATCGATAGGCTTTTGTGTTAAAATGTGGAAACTTGATAGATCAAAGGATGCGCGATCAAGATTTTCGAAGGAAATATACGAGTATGAGTAATAGCGACTTCAAAAAAGGAATAGTTATTCATTTATTTATTCAGTTGTTATAGAAAATTTCGTTTTTATTAAATTTGTAACACACCTTGCGTTTTACAAGACAATACAGATACAAATTAAATATACAGATACAAATTAAAATATCGATAATATTAATGATTTAATATGTTTTGTATTAATAATATCGTGACGCGCGATACGTGTATACAATTTACACGTATACATATACAATTGTGAAATACTTGTTGCATTTTATTCGATTTTCTTTTATAATGAAAAAATAGAAAGAGGTTAAAAGGAAGGGAGGGAGAGAGAGAGAGAGAGAGGGTGAAAAGGAGGGGAGAGAGAGAGAGAGAGAGATTCCACACGCTTTCACCATACAATAGCTACGGCCCTGCACGACGCTTTGAAATTACAAAGCACCCGCAAGACTGTATGAATACCGTCTCGGAATTATTCGAAGCGACGTTCCCTTCGAAGTCGACCTGTGCATCCACCCTCTTCTTCCTCTCCTACCTTTCCTGCTCTCCCTTCAAGTATCACCTGTCTCTGAAACGAACTCTCCGAAAGCGTATACGAGCACGCTTCTTCATGCACGATGGTCCAACTTTACGAAGGCTTGCTTCGAGAGAAAAATTACATTTAAGTTATTTGTATAAAACTCGCAATCAGTAACTTTTATAGTATTAATATGTCAATCGACTCAATAAAATTCCCGAGTTAATTAATTTGACGTTTTTGTATCTAAAGATACAAATAATTTTATGTTACTCGCAGGCCGCATAAAAATATATCGTAGCGCGTATCATTATTGACTTTATAGTACACAATTATCTTTTCTACGTAGGGAATACTAAAGTCGTCTGTATGGTTTATTAAATATTTTTCAAATAAGTAGATATTATATTTGTCTAACTACCTTTACACCACAGATTAAAAAATCCTTTTTCACAGTTTTAAACGATAATGTAGTTGTCAGTTGTCAGTTTTGTCTTTATTCCAAAAACAAAAAAAGTTGAAAAATTGTATAGTTTTTATCGGCTTCTGACGTCGACTTATAACAATATTTGCTTTATACTTGAAACTTTTGTATACTTTGTATATATAAAACAATCTTGATTTGAATTAGAGATTACATAAATAATGTTGAATTTTTAGAATTACGTTTATATCGCTAGAAAGATTAATTAGTTAGAAAATTTGTACGTATGTGTACGTACGATATTGATGTGCGATAGCGTGCAGTGATGTGTCAATGACATGTAAATCGTATGTATGTAGGTCCTATTGAATTGGTGAACAGATGATTCCCTTAATAGACAATTTAATAAAAAATGTTTATTTTTTTACTTTCCGTTAGTTGATTCACTGTTGAGTGTGAGAGTTCTGAGAGAATACTTTATATAAGTTGACTATAAGTTAATCTAAGAAGTGAAAAGTGCCTATTGATTCCTTATGTTTATTCATAGCCACAAGAATACAGTTATAATGAGTTATATGATAAAATAAATTTTGTCGCATTTATGAAACTGAATTCTTAATTAGAGTCAATTGCAATGTCCTTAAGTTTTTCGATTGCATCGGAGCGTATATATTTCTTCTTTACGTTTTTTTTTTTTTTTAGTTTTGTTATATGTTACGACAAAGAGGGATTCCGCGATCCGATCGTCGGCCCTGAGCGGTTCGCTGCTGGACGAAAGAGCACACTGCTCTAAACTCGCAGAATAATTTCCCCCTTATATTAGCCTGTCGCCCGTCGCGATCGATCGAACGTGGATCTCTCCACGATCGCATCTCTCCATTCGTTGTACGGTGGTTATGGCAACGCGCGACGCCGCTGGGTGGCTCTCGTGAGGACCGACAGCGACAATAGAGCGGGACCCGCAGCTTGGGAACCGCATCGAGAGACGGTACATATAATACATACGGGCGATCTGACGTTCTGGCATTAGAGCTACACGCGACGCTCTATCTCTCTCCTTCCCTTCCAACTTCCTCTTTTTCGTTCTTGGTTTCTCTCGTGTGTCAACACGTTTCCGACGCCCACAACGCCCGAGTAACGCATGCGCCTTGCACAACCTTATCAATCTTCGCTCTTTCTCCCTTTTCTGTATACTCCCACCCTTTGTTCCTTTCTCTCGTTCTCTTTCGAGATATAAATGCCTCGAGTCCCCCTTTTTGCATTCTGAATTTTTCACACAGAATTTGGAATACGTCTTTCCGTAAGGAAACTGTCAAAATCATTGTTTTTGTTTTACAAGAGATTAAAAGTATATAGAGATTTCGCGAGATTAGCTTTGGAAATAATAAATAAACAGACATTTTTTTTTAAGAGTCATAATTTAGATTATTTGAGAACAATATGTAGATAAAAAAAGCACATAAATAGATAAAAAAAGATCGATCTGAACAACTTCGATATACATATAATATATATGTTAATATATACTGACATATAATATCATTTATTTATTGACGTTAATAAGCAATAATCCTAGTAAAAGAAGATACAACGAAAGTATTCGTACATCAATAATTGCTATAATAAGTTAGTGTAATAATGGAGAATACGTTTGTAACACTCCATTTTTTTCTTCTGCGCCTTTTACATGTGTTGGTTCTTCCTTTTCTTCTTAGCTCTTCTTAGCTTCTCTCTTCGTTTCTTTTCCAGTCGCTTGCTAGATACGTCCCTGTCTTTTATATGTACTCTCTTCTCCGTGTCTCTTCGCTAGCGAGCGCGGAATTTTCCAATTCACAAGGGTGCATAGACGATGCGGGTCGTCGACACGGTAACATCTTTGATGTCACTCGTCGGCGAACGTGCTGCCAGCAAGAAAAATTTCAGGTTATACCGCCAGTTGCTTTATACCTACTGCACACTGAACAACGCGATGAGCAATGAGCAACGAGCGATATCCAATGAGAGCTCAGTTTTCATCACGTGAGAAAAAGCAGAACTTTCATTGGATATCGCTCGTTACTTATCACTCCTCCAATAAGCAGTGCAATAGATGTTACTGTCAAGGATATCTTTTCACCTCTATGGCCTTGTCCCAAAAACACAAACCTAATCGCTTCTTCTCCCTTCATCTCTCTTTCTATGTTCTCTTTCTTTATCTACCCTTTCTCCAATGACGGATTTTAATTCCCAGGAACCTCGTTCCACAATCTGTAATCGAAAATGACATTTTTTAACGAAAACAAAAGAGCATAACTGTTATTATATTTATAAAGTATTACATTTATAAAGTAAATTATTGTTTCACTGTAACATTTCAGTTTGCGTTGCTATGAATATATGGAAAATATTTTTTACGCTTATTTGTAATGATGGACGATACGTGATAAGTTTCTACATTGAGTGTTAAAATTAAATTATGAGAGATTAATCGATTAGAATTCGTATAATAACTGAAAAAATTAACGATATAGAATCATGCGATCACGTTACTTATGTAGTTGCTTTCAATGTTAACCGGGCTCGCGAAGGTGGCTTAACGGTAAATCCGGCACTGGTCCTCCCTTCCCTTCTTGCCTCGCGCTCTCCGTCCTTATACCATCACCCTCATTCGTATGATACAGCCTTTCCCCTCCTCTTCCGTTCCCATTGCACATACCAATTTTCCAATTGATAAGGGTGCATAGTTGATACAGAGTGGAGCAACCCTATTCGTTCTGTATCCCACTTTATCTTTCACGCTCCGTTATCTCTCTCCGCTCTCCTCCTCTTCCTACCTATCTCTATTCGATCCTCACCTTTGTCTCTATTCCGCGTGCACCTTGTGAAATCAGTGCACGGCTCTATCGTTTGAAATATTGACAAACGGGCCGTGTTCTTTGTCGTACGGAGAGACGCATAATTGTGAATATCGCAACACACAATTTTGCAAGTATACTGTCCCGTAAGACGCTTTCCCATGCCCACATCGATATATCGTCATCGAGAACAGAAAGCGGAGCTCCTCCCATTCCCCCCCCTCCCCTCCCCTCCCCTCTCCTCTTCCCGCGCTACAAACGCGTGGCTACGAAATCCGCGTTATTTCGCACGCAATTACCTCGCACACGGACACAGATTTCTTCGAAGAGATCCCACGTGCGCAGATCTGCTCACCTTTTCTGTAACGCCCGCGGAGCAGATCGCGGAAAGCGACATATCGGAAAGCAAGTATATCCGTGATACTTTGCTTAGCCCTCTTTCAAGATAAATCGTATGTTTTTGAGTGCATGATCGAATACTGAAGAAAAGGAAACGGATATTGGAACGTATGTTACTATGTTTTACTCTTCATTTTTCTTATTATTAAACCTTATTAATTCAATGTATTTAATTCCCATCAGTTTTATAATCGCCCAAAATTTAACGTATCGTGCGTGTAATGAACGAAATGCCCACGTATCATTTTGTTACGACGCGCGATATCTCAAAGATAACTAAAATCTTCTCGAAGAGTGTAGAAACCTTCGAACATCGGCCGACTTAGGCCAACTAATCAGAAAACTTAGTTATCGATTTGGGATCTCCGAGAACATACGAGGTAGAGAGCGAGAAGGGAGAACTCGTTCCTGCTGAGCGCGGGCTGTACGCTCGTTACGTAAAATTAACAGTCATGTTCCGAAACTCACTTTTTCCCGTCTGGGATTTCGGTGGAGGCGGCGAGGGAGGGGGCGGGAGAGAGAGAGAGAGAGAGAGAGAGAGAGAGAGAGAGAGAGAACGCAGGGACGAAACGGAGAGAAGGAAGACATTACGAGAAAATGAAAGGTAGAGTAAATAGCGAACGGACGAGAGCGGGGGAGACGCCTTCTTTTCCTTTTAAAACGCAGAAGTAACTTTTCCTTAAAGCGCAGCACATGCGTTACGTCCTCTAAAAGGACGGATATCCGGAAAGAAAGAGGAAAAAAGAAGCAATCGATCTTTTCTGTATCAAATTTGACAAACCGCCTGGCACGCTATATCTAGAGACGAGATCGTGAGAAAGGAACAGAACGAAAAACAGAAAGATATAAAGCAAGAGAGAGAAGAGACAGAGAAAGCGAAAGAAAAAAAAGACATCTTAAGCTTTGTCACTCGACGTGACGTGTGCACTGTGACGCACTCACGAAACGGCTGCGTGCATTGCGTGATGTCCGATTCGCAGCGCTGTGTGTTGTTGATTTTGGCTTAACTCAGAGTTATCAGCGTGCTCGGTGTGCTCGGCCATGATAGCGTCTGGCCTGACGCTCTCGTCTATGACGAGAGAATGGCGCTGCGCAATGGCAGGCGCGCGATCGTAGCACGGCAACACGTATAGACGGTGTTATAGTATCATCATACGAGATATAATTTCAAGTAGAAGAGATACGACGTCGATAAGAGTACCTACGTAAAATTCCCGGTAGAATTCATTCCACGTTCGCAAAGCTAAAAAGTAAACGTAAGCGGTGCGCGCACGCGAGAGTCGCTCGTTCGATATTGTTGTTCCGCGAGTTTTGGCTGAGAGCCGCTCTTCAACGATCATCATGACACGCAGACATTCCGTGTGAATCTACGTACGTTTTTTTTTACGCACTGTAAAAAAGTACGCGAATTACGCGAACGTCATGCAATGGAAAACTGTATCAACAATAAATGTATAAGAATTGTAAATTCAATTTTGTAATTAAATGCACGGCGTATCTATATATTTCTATGTCATGCACATTTGTTTACATAATTTTATATATCTACTATTTTTACAGTACAAGATAACAGATAGATTTTATCCATCCAATGATTTTTCCACGAACAAGTAAATCATCACGTCGCATCGTAAGTCAATAGAATTAAAAAGCGCATGCGTTAAGTTGGATCCAAATCGAGCGAACGAACGCGAATAAACACGAATAAACAAATTTCTTCGACGAGCATGGGTGAGCGGCACGACATCGCGAATACGAACGAGACTAAACGTATGTACATTGACATTGAATGTATTTCGTCTTATTTCAATGTATCGAAAGAAAAGGGTTTGTCACGTTCGTAATCCGTCATTTTTTACTAACTTGGTTTAAATTAGAACTATAAATATCAGGATAATATAAATAATGTAATATTCAAAACAATTATTAGCTAATTATTGAAATATCGCTATGTTTGGATTATCCAATAAATTGAGAGAGAGAGAGAGAGAGAGAGAGAGAGATATTTAAATTTAATTCGAATTATCAAAAAAAATTAAACTGAAACAAAGATCAAATCAAGATTATTAAAATGTTTTACATGAAAAAATTTAATTAAAATAAAAATATACAATATACACATAAAAATAACGTACTATTAAAAAAATTTTAATTATATTTTTATTACAATTGCAATCAAATTTGACATGTTTCGTAAATATTATCTGTTTTATTTCTAGTATAAAAATATTATACAACTCTCATTTTTCAACGAATAATTTGAATTCGAGTTAATAAATTTGCGAATTTGGTTATACGCGACTTTTTGAACATTAAGATCCGAATCATTCGAGTATAATTCGATTATCCAAATCCAAATAATCGGATAATTCGGCGAATTAATTATTTCCAGAATATTGGTAAATTGGAATTTGTACAATTCTAGATTGTTAATTTTATGAGCATCTCATTCAGTTCGAAAGTCGCGTTCGTGCTACGTTTCGCTTTTCCTTGCCGTCTATTTCTGACTATCGTTATTTTCGCGTGATCTACGGGAAAGAAATACCATTGGCCTTTTCCTAGATAGAAAAAAAAACGAAACAAAAGATTAAGGATGTGTAATTTCAGGAAAACTGAACTCTCGAGCAAGTACTATTTGATATATAGATGAGAATTCCGACACGCGCATTAATCGCCGCATTTAGAGATAGTTGCGCCAGTCGCGGGTAAAAACCGCGTTAACGCGTCGCAGCTCGCAACCATGGAAATCTAATATTCTAATCTCGTCGAAACGATAGCGATTTCAAACAGTCGCTTCTTCGGTATCTTCACGGTATCCTTTACGCGCACGGGCGCGTCACAGAGTGTGTTTACTCGGTTTCCTCAGGGCTGTGTCAGTGAGTTCTCTGGACCCGTGTGGGTGCGGCTTTTTAGAGGAAGGAGCCCTCGTTCGTCGACACGACTCTCTCTCTCTCTCTCTCTCTCTCTCTCTCTCTCTCTTCGTAGAGAGTAGAGAGAGAGTAGATCCTACCTTTTTTCTCTTTCTTTTTCTTCTCTTTTTCATTCGATAGTCCCTTCGTCGCGCTTATGGCTTGAGCATCAGCACACTCCCTCCTGTAAGACCGCCCCTATCTTCCTTCCTCTCTGTTACCCTCGTAGAGATATTAAGCCCTGTGGCGTCCCAGGGCTGTACATTCGTAGGGATGAAACTCGCGAGAGAATCCTTCGAATCCCAATGTCGACTGGATACGACATGTGCTTGTAATCACGGAGCATATCCGCGAAAAAAGCGATTTCGTGTTACTTATCAAAAAAGTGCAAAGCCTCGTAAATTACTGAATCCTTAAAACGCCAGTATCGCTTATTGTTTTTAAATTCTTTATGTACGATGAAAATGACAATAATAATATAAACTGTAATAATATAATATAAGACTCGTATAATATCGCCGTTGTAAAGTAAGTCATCAATAGTTTCGATTCTAGTGGTATAAAAATGCGTGTTTATTCACGTTACGAGTAACGTTCGAGTGACGTTTTTAGGATAAGACTACTGATTTTTTAATGATATCTTTAAAATTTCCTATTTGTGTGCGTTTCCTATTTGTGTTCATATTCATTTCACGATTATTCTATATCGCGTCATGTTTTATAGCTAAACTTTGAAAGTTGTCAAATTTGTTATGTCACCTGAATGCGCAGAGATAGATAATATAATAGACTTCGAAAATGACAAGTATCTATTCTGGAATTTTCACATACAAAATATGATAATTTAACCTGGTAAATTGACCTAAAAATGCGCTCTATTTCTAAATTAATTATGAAATAAGAATTTCCTTTCGTTTTGGAAATAAATAATTCTGTTGAACATTGATTTCATTTTTTCGCGTAATATAAAATTGATTTTAAACTCATTTCTATTATCTATTCTAATCTTTTTTCTAAATCGATCTTTCTATATAGTAGCTTTGAATGAAACAAAACAACATTTTTCGATTGGAATGATATTACTAACGTAGAAAAATAACGAGTTGAAATTGAGAACGTCAGGAAAATAAAATGGCACTAATTGAGAGATTGCTAATAATAATAATTTGCGCTTTTTATTAATGAATTTACGATTAATGGTGCATTATACGCGATCTATGGAGTTTTAGATTCGATAACGAATCGCTTTGCGCGCTTTACTATGGAATGATTGTGTGATGTGTTATTTGCGTCAGTGATCAGAAATGTGTATATCAAATAGAGATATATTTCGGTAATAACTTGGATAAGAGAGTTTATAGCGTTTATTCCAATTGTTGCGTTGCCATAATTCGACTGGGGCGTATAATATCGCTTTTGCGTATATATGGTATTTTACTTTCTAACAATCTCGCTGTTTGATTCCCATGAGTATTGGCGAGTATCGCTAAATTTACCCACTCAAAGTCGTTAAATATCTTATTTTATAATTCTACAAATGATGATATGTCTGATTTAATAATACGTCGACTTGAACAAAAATGTACTGAAAGAAAAATTCCAAAATTTAAGTAATATTTTCTTACTAATAAATTAATAGTACACTAAGTAAATATTTCTTTACTGCAAATAAATATTCAAAAAAAGAAAGTAATACTTAAATTAAGTAATGTATGTTTACATTAAATATTTATTTGCAATAGAGAGAAGTGTTTACTTACAATTAGTACTATTGAAGAAAATATTACTTAGATTTAAGAAATTTTTTTTCCAGTATTTTTGTGCACAAAAAAAGAACAGTTTTGTTGAAATATTAAAAAATTTAGCTAGCTAAAGATCTGAAAATAATTTTGTTGAATTATTAAAATAATTATATACTCAAGCTGCTAGAACGTCAAAACTTTTTAAAAACAGTGCTTAACATGCTTGAATTTTCTATATAATTATTTTGATTCAATAAAATTATTTTGGCCCAACAAATTATGTTCAAATTTGCATCTATCTAAATTTTGAGATTTTAGCATCTCGTTCTTTTCGTAATAAAAGTAAGATACGATGTCGTGTATCATGCGCAATATTTTTTGAATAATAATTTAATTTGCTTTAGTTTAATTTAATTTATTACGTACGTAAGAAATTTACATGAATGTAGTAGAAGTCAGCACGACTACACTGCAACTGGTACAATGCCTACTAGACAGAAAGATAACTGATAGTTGAAATATAATTGAAAATGCAATGAATTAAAATGTAATAGGGAGTGCACTATAATACGATCTTGGAATTTTTTTTAGTAAGAATATTTCGACAAACTACTGTACCGATCAGTTACGCAATCAACTACTTCCTTATCATATTTCAAATATTCTACAGAAAAAAGATTCTTTAACGTATTGCACAAAAAATGAGAAAAATCGAAAATTTTCGAATTTTCTATTATGTGTATGAATTGTACTCTAAATACATTGCTAGGATGTTGCCTACTTTCAATCAGGGAAAGTGATACAAGTGAATTTCAAATACTTCCTAAAGAAAAATAATACAAGAAAAAAATGAAACAAATCAAAATAGGAGCAATTAGGGTTAATATAACATCATAAAACAAAAATTATGTATATTACTTTTAAAGAACTTGAGCAAGTAATTTATGATTAGTTTTAAATTATAACTTTAATTTGTGTTACTGCTTGATAAATAATCAATTGTAAAATACAATTTGTAATTACTCTTGAATAATTTGATATTTTTCTTGCAGAGGTGTGATAGAGTTATGTGTTTGAGTTTTCACATTTTTGAACAAACGTGCAAATCCTTTGTTTTGTATACTTATTCTATATATTTTTGTTAAAAAAGCTTTAATTGGATACCCTCGTTCCTTTAAATTGTTTCAGTATCTGAATACAAAGTTATAAATATCGTAATTATCCAAAACGATTATTATCCGATTACTCATATGCAAGTTTGAATTGTATATGTATCTAAAGAGTCAAATAGGCGAATTTGTGATATCGGTAATACAGGAGGTATCCCAGCATTCCCTTAATGTGTCGATTATTGTGATTTTTCAAGTTGCGTACTTTATTCAATTATTACAAATTTATTATTACTCTAAAGAAGACCATATAATATTTATTGAGGATGTAAAAGAAGTTTATTGAATAAATAAAATATAATTTCACTATCTATATTTTTATATAAATATTTTTATATAAATATTAATTATATAAAATAAAAGAAGTTGGAGAAATTGCTTAAGGTGTCGATAACTAATGTCACCGCGGTATATATATAATTTTTATAACAATTTTTAGGAACGTGAACAGTAAATTAAAATATCTTTCAATTTTGATAAAAAAAAGATATATCAATTAGCTTATGCTTTAATATGATCGATTCTTTAGATTGTAACAATGTATCTCACTGTAGAGAATGTTCTTTTAGAGAAAGGCAAGAGAATAATTAAATAAAACCTAGCTAACTTAGCAATCAGTCTTTTTCTGTCCTGTTTTTGTGAATAATTTACGTATTAACAAATAGATAGAGAGCGATAAATTCGTAGATTTAAATAGATTTGATCGCTCCTATCGGAAATCTTATGTCCTTTTGAAGTGTTTTTCTTCGAATTCATCAAAATCCGAATTGTTTGGATAATTTGAATATCTGAATTCGAATAATCGAATATCTCGGTGACTTAGTCATCCAAATATTAATAAATATAAATCGTATTTACAATCTTACATTGTAAAAAATTACAACAAGCAGGAAAGGTAAACATTATTTACTTTATTTAGTACAAATGTTGACATGTATCGTTATAAATTATACAAATTTTATACTCACGTAATCTCAAGTATCTTTTTCACAATGTAATTGAAAGTAGGAATGCATCGGATCGTAAAATTACCGAGGTTGCGTTCCAAAATTTGGCTCTGTCAATCCGAATATTACTTTATCTTTGTTGTTTACCGACTGTTGAACGAAGATAAGAATACTCGAGGTTGACAGAATCGAGTTTTGAAATGCGTCCCTAGATATTAAATATCTGAAAAGAGTGTGACATCGGATATCCAATTATCCGGCCGGATACAGGATATTTTATGTTCAAAATTCTCAAAAAAAAGGGGGAAAGCAAGAGAAATATATCGATGTAATAACTGACCGGCTTGTGGAACAAGATTGTGTGCAATACAGTTTCAACAACGCTTAAAAAAATAATCAAAGTTTAATATTAATAGATTTTTTATAACGATAATTTTTCAGAATTTCTCGATGACAATAATTTTGATTATTGGCATAAACCACCATAACTGTGCAAGAATTTTAACTGAAAAGAATAGAATTCTATATTAATGACGCAAACATTCAAATTTATAGAATTTCAGTCGGCTATACATATACAGCCGGATGCTAACGATAATATCCGGTTATCCGATCAGATAATAAAAAGTACCGGATGATATCGATTATCGGATTATTTTCCGGATATCTCTAGTGCGTCTCTAAGTCGAAAGTCCTGAAATCTGTACGTGGTACTTGACGTTGTGCGTCCGCACCTGCGATACGCAGCCCCTTCTCAATCCTTCGTCGCACCACAGGCACGGGGCGGGGGGCAGGGGACACGGGAGTTCCCCCACATTACGGCTGGCAATCCCCCTCCATTCCTCCGTTCCGCGTTTCGGAGCTGCTCGGAGTCTCGGAAGTGCTCAGTGCTCAGTCGGTTAGGATTCAGTTCGTGCCGTTCGTGCCTTCGTGGCAGTTCGTGGTGCGTCACTGTCAGATGAGGTGTTGTGTCTCGAGTGCGCGGAAAGACTCGCAGTGTTTCGCTCCTGAACTCGCGAGTGAGCGAGGATGATGATGCGCGCGCTCTAAAGCAAGAGTGCATCAGTGCGTAAAGGGCGCGTGTGTGCGTGCGTGCGTGCGTGCGTGCGTGCGTGTCCGTCGTCTGGTCTTAATATCGCCGTGGTTTCTGTTCTCGCGCTTCTACGGCCGCTCTCGTACACACGTACACGCACGAAACACACATACACACATACACACACACATAT